>NC_135439.1:9464376-9764376 GCF_051991255.1 Vanacampus margaritifer
CCGAACCCTAACCCTAACCCTAACCCTAACCCTAAACCCTAACCCTAACCCTAACCCTAACCCTAAAACCTAACCCTAACATTAAACCCTAACCCTAACCCTAGCCCTAAACCCTAAACCCTAACCCTAAAACCTAACCCTAACCCTAACCCTAGCCCTAGCCCTAATCCTAACCCTAACCCTAACCCTAACCCTAGACCTAAACCCTAACCCTAACCCTAAACCCTAACCCTAACCCTAAAACCTAACCCTAACATTAAACCCTAATATTATTATTATAATTATCTTAAGTTTAATTTTATTTTATGAATTGATTAGAGGTATTGATTTGTACAAGGATTTATATTTTATTATTAGGGATGAAAATTATTATTATTAGAAATGAAAAATTAGAAGAGAAAATTGCCATTAATTTAAAAAATGCTGCACTGGGATATATAGATCTTTCTTTAAAATTGTCTGTCATTGTTTTGTTTTGCTTTTTTTTTTTAATTTTTTTTTTACAGTTGTATATAGCAAAACTAACAGTGGTAATGGTACTTGGTATCAAGAGTTCAGTTCTCGTAATTGTACGTCTGGCAAAGAAAGTGGTATCAAACAGTTAGTTTTTATGTTTCATGTTTTCATGTATATTTGTGTTTAGCTTCTTTCGACTTTTTTATATAAATAGTTTATGTTTATTTTATATGTATCCCTCTCATTTAATACACATATTTTTCAAAGTGTCTCTTGTATCTTGTTGCCATAAAAAGTTACTCAAGCAGTGCTTTGTCTTTTATCCCTCCCCCCCCAAAAATCTCTTTGCACAAGTTACAGAAAGTAAAAACTTGGCACCGAGAGACAAAATTGTTACACTGAATAAGATCAAACAGTGCTTGTTTGGATTCATACATTTTGATCTTGAATTTCTTTTGAAATAAGTAATTGACACTAGGAAACAAATCTATTTCATTACCACAATGATAGGGGGAAATTAATTAATTAATTTGTGTTGCAGCAAATTTTGAACCCAGTGACCTTTAATAACACTTTAAATTCTGCGTGGCAACCGTTGCATTTGGGTCATGTGAGTCTTCTGAAGGTTAAGAAGTAGATGCTGGCCTCTGCCTATGGATTAGATGATCCACTGCTGCTGGAGCGCTTTCAAGGTCTAATTGAGGACAAGCTGAGGACGCTGTGGAAGGAGTGAAGGCAGAGCCGGCAGCTGATGAGGTCTTTGTGTGTCCTTGCATGGCTTCGGTTCTGTTTTCTCACATAACCTCACAAGTGAATGGTTTGTTTATAAGGGGAAGTGTTTTTCTTTATGGACAAAAGACAACACGTAGTTATAGTGAGTGTAAAGGACAGCGGGTTTATTTGCCAAATTTATGACAATTCCGGAACTCTTATTTTCTAACTTCCTGTTGAGTGGAAGTTTTATTTTGAAGGATCGTAGAAAGGGATAACGGCATATGACGGAAAATTGACAGTGCATATTGAGACGTTTGAAGAGACGACAAATTCCACAGTTAAAACATACTTAGTCCGGTTAAAGTGGCAACAAGGTAAAGAAATGTGCTTGTCTCTCAACAGATTTACATTTGTGATTACATTTTGAGTTCAATTAACCACCCTCTATCTGTGTGGATGTAATGTGAACATGTATGACTGACTGATGGCGACATTTGTGTTATTTGCCAGCTCTTAGGTTTGCCACAGAAATGAAAAAAAGAAACTTCAGACCACCAGTAAAGCTTTAATTTAATTTCAACCGACGCCTTAGTGAGGATAATAAAGTTGGTTTATAAGTCACAGCCTATGGCAATCCTCACATGCCCTGCAAGTAGCAAGGTGATGCCAACATCATGAAAAAAAAAATACTGCAAAGAGCACCTTAATCTGTTGGGAATAAAAAATATATCTTGCAATGATTTGGAGACTGAACTGCTTCTTTTAAATGGGTTTACAAGTGTTTTATTGCATGTGTAGGGTAAAAAGGATTAGCAAACAGTTTACATTTGTTTACAAACTGAGAGCAGTTAAATATAAGGAAGGTTCATTCGGGTTGGTAAAAATCCATCTTAAAGAGTCAGATGTAGCCGATGATGTCGTTGCATATTATGGGCTGTCGACTGCCCGTCTTCATGAGTGCGGTGAAGTGGTAGAAGTCCGAGTCGAGCGCGTGCAGGCCCGTGTGCGACTGGTGGAAGAAAGGTTTGAGCGACTGGAGTCCCACAGGGCAGGACAACCGTTTGGGCACCTCAGCGGCCCTGCTCCCTCGAGCGGACTCTGCCGGTTTCTGCCTCATCTCCACACTTTTGGACATTCCGGCCAGTCGTCGCTTCATGTTGACTAGGATGTCCTTGGCGAGACGCCGGCCGGCGCTTGGTTTGAGTTCTGCAGGTTCTGGACACTCTGGTAGGTCCATCCAGTTCTTAATTAGGTCCGCAAAGCTGTTGTCCCCCAGAACCAGAGGCTGTCGGTTCCTGCTTCTGCTTAGCAAGGCTGTAGTCCAGTCCTCTGGGTCGCTGGCCTCAAAGGAGGTCCAGCGCTCTAAGCAAGCGTCCGAGGTGGATTTGGGTCGAATCCGACCCGAAGGTCCCGTGTTTGTTCGGAGGCAAGCGGAAGAGGAAACCCGCACGTTTCTTGTCCTTCTCAGAACAACACCTTCATCGTGCCAGGAGGCCTCTGAGTAGCCCGAGTCAAAATCCAAACTCTTCTCACTGTTAGGCGAACCTTGAGCCAAGCGCTCGTTGGGTTCTTCTTCTTCTTCCTCCAGCGGGTTGGCCAAACAGCACGCCGAGTCGTAGGTGCTGGCCTCGCTGGCTTGGGACACGCGTTGGTTCAAGAGTCGCTCTTGCTGGATCTTCTGCTTGCAGAGGCGGGTCACGGCGAAGGAGCGGTCGCACGGCTCGCTGAGCGGTCTCGGCCTGCCCGGCCGCTTCAGGTCCTGCAGGGAGCGCATCGCCTTCTGCACGCTGTTCTGGAAAGAGTCGCTGGAATCTCCCATACACAGCTGGAGAAGCAAACGGAGACAAACACAATCAGATGAAGAAGGACAACAACAACCGGGTCCGAAGCACATCCCATCGCGAGGTGAGACCTGAACGCTTCCTTGTGTTGTTTCTGAGCCGGCGGGATTGTTAGCAGCTGAGATCACCGGTCTCCGCCAGCGTGCAAAAACATTCCCGACAAACCTCCGGGCGGCCATCGGCGCGTCAAGCGGTGCGAGCCACACAAAAAAGTCAGAGAGCAGGATGCACATTTGAAATGGGGAGAACGATTCCTGCTTCCTCTGGCGGGAGAGGAAATTTAGAAGGGGGGGACGTGAAGCTGGGTCGTACGTATCCTCTCACAGAGGATGTTGTTTGCTGCGGATTACTGCGTGAATCAAACATTGTGGATTTGCACTCTGAATCACGATGAAGTGTTCAGAGTCAGTCAAACGGAAATCCACGTGATGCAACATCACACATGAATCATATCATTGATAGAAATTACAAACAGGGCTGGACTGGCTAGCTAGCATACATGGCAGAAACCCGGTGGGCCGGTCTCTTTGTTTAGGGAAGTTCAATTGTGTGATGTTCTTCTACCTTTATTTTTGTTATTATATCATTTTATTATTCAGGGACAGTGAGATACTTTTAGTTGATGTTGATTATGGTTAACTTCCACATTTCTTGACCGATTCCAGTCGTTTGAATTTTAAACTGTTCAGCTCATTTACAAGAGTCAGCAGTCCCATTCAAAATTTCCGCGGGAATTTTTCTAGTTATAATTTGTCCTTCAACTACTTCTACATTTCTCGACTGATTCAAACCATTTCAATTCAACATGCTCCAAAAATTAACGCTTTACGGGCCATTGTTTTTCTCATTCCTAATTTTCACCGTTTTCAAACAGTTCAAAACTTTTCACCTCAAAAATACCCATTCATTTGTCCTTCAACTACTTCTACATTTCTTGACCGATTCAAACCGTTCCACCTTCAACATGTCCCAAAAATTAACGCTTCACGGGCTATTGTTTTTCTCAGTCCTTACTTTCACCGTTTTCCCACAATTCAACACTTTTCACCTCAAAAATCCCTATTCATTTCGAATGGGACATTCAAAAATTCACTCCTTTTCAAAATTCAAACTGTTCAGATCATTCCATTCACCTTGGGATCAATTGTCAGCACTCCTCCTATTCTCACATAGAAAACATTTTCCTCTAAATATATATAATATTTTATAGAACTTTTCTTATGGTACGAGCTTGGGTTAGGGTTAGGAAATAATTTAGGACCAATATACCATTCACTATCATTTTTCCAATATCATAATATAATCGAAATCATTCAATACCATTTGGCATAAGTCCATATTTTCCAACAACATTACACCTCATTCTATGATTATACATTTCTACATTTTTTTCATTCAACATTTCAGCATTCACCCGCATTTTATCCAGAAATTGCTTCGTCTAGTTACAGTATTAATTCCCTCCATTTTACCCCAAGAAACCGGCCCACAATTTAGAGTGAGCAGCCCATTGATCCGTTTACAATATAGACAGGCATCAAACTGAACCAATCAGCATCAATAACAGCAAAATACTAAATACAAAATATTTCTCTCAAGCCATATGGAACATATGTCAGTTGACAAAAGGCAAGATCATTTTCCGGGAGCACATTTACAATACCAGCACAAGAGTGTCGGCAAATATGCTTTTACTAAGAAAACAATGATCCGTTTTGGCTTACACAGTCAGACATATATACATTTAAGACTATGATAATAACCATGTGATTATTATTGTGGTTTGTCACATGTAGTGGTGGAGACATCATACTGACAGCTCTTTTGGTTATTTAGCTACACGAGAAGGTCAAGTAATGAGAAACAGCCCCACGTCTGATGTCGCGCCGTCAGCCACCATAATAAACATAAATGAATACCTCTGACGATGTCAATCAAAAGTGAACATTACTCTCTTTGTGAATGTGCATCTCTCGTACTGGATGATAAAAAGAAGGAAAATGGTCTTCGACGCCTTTGAGTGTTTCGCCTTCAGAGACTCCATATGACATGATGTTATCACAGCTGTGAGTTCTGAACCATTTGGGACCACTCGCCTCCCCCCTCCCCATCATTCTCCATCTCCCACTCCTCCCCAAACTTATCCTCAGTGGGGCGGCATTGACACACTGGGCCACCGTGTCAAAACTTTCTCCTCGGCTGCCTTCATACAACACACAATTGATTTGTCCACTTGTGGACTCTCAGTAAGAGTTGTTAGTTTTCCCTTGGGCTGGTGGCCACAATGATTTACTACTAATATGTTACAGTCAAGTCAAGATACTATTGGTGCATGCAAGAAAAAGTGGTAAATAAACTTACCATTGCTTGTAAGTGTCTGCGGTGAAGTTAAAACTTTCGATGTGTCCTACAAAACAAATACAAAACCAACGATGAACAACTGATTACATTTTATTAGAGTTTTCTCTATAATATATGCATTAATTGATCAAATATGCAGAACTAACCTTGGCATTTGGTCCAACTCCCACATAGATTTCACTTGTGATGATGTTGTGGCTGCTGAGTTCTCACTCTTGTGATCAACATGACGGCTGACAGCTCACTTTGTAGAGGCCGAAGTGTTTGGTCTCAACCAATGAGCAGCCAAACTCTCCGCCAATAGCGTGGCGCCTCAAACAAAGCCCCGCCTCCCAAAAAATGTGTCATCATTTTAAGAGTTTTTTAGCAGTCACAAGCGAGGATGAATGTAAGAAATATGATGTCAAATATGTATTGCAAATTATAGTAAGTAAAATTCAGATATATGTGATGTGTATTAATTATCAGTAAATTGATCAAATCAAATCACTTACGGTCCATTTTATTCTTTTATCCAGCTCACTGAGCATGTATAATAAATGTCCTGTAATCCCCCCCCCCTTACACACACACTATATTTAGGTTTATTATGCTTATTATTAGTAAGTAGTTATTTTCATTTTTCTGAATATATAATTTGTTATTATATTAAATGTAAATATGTCGGTTGCTTACCATATACATTTGTCACTTTTGTATTTATTTGATTAAAATAGTAGTTTCTAATAATTTGATTTATTACAAATAATAGAAGTTAAAATGAGAATGACTGATTTTATTATTATTATTAATATATCTGATATTTTTTTTCTCCTCATCAATTACTGGTCACTCTTGACGTTTGAAAAATCAAACGTGCGGCGGTTGAGCACCAAAGTTTCCCCATGCAACTGTGCTGGATAGGAACTGCAGTGCACCCACAGCAGAAGGCGCCACCTGGTGGCTGCGTCTGGGTATAACTTTCTTACTGCATAAAGTATTAGCATCTTTTGATTGTGCCTGAATACAAACACTTCACGCACCTTTTCTCATGACGAAAACCATTCACCATTATTTGCTTTCCCGGCTTTTTTAGAATTGCATACAAGACATTTGACCACGGTACACATTCTATCTCATTTACACGTGAGAAATGGTAGCACCTTGTGTTATAGACTGGAAGCTGATGCAAATGAACTCATTCAAGTCAAGAAAATAATTAAGCATCATCCAACAGGTCTAAATATTTACATGCAGTGCACTCGAATGAACGAATTCTTGTTTGTTGTTGTCAAATAGTTTCAAGCGACAAAACATTTTTTCAAATGTTCATAAATGAAAGTACGATTCTCAACAAGTGAATATTTGGGGGTGGGGGGTGGGGAGCGGGGGAATCTGAAACAAAAACAAATTTTGCAGTTACATTCAATTATTAGAACTCCACAGTATTTCGTTTTTATCCCCCCAAATAAAAAACTTTGATCAGCACCTGTTGATTTTTAAAATGTCCTAAATAAAAATATGACATTTTTGGGACAAAAAGACTCAGCTCACAGGACCAAACTTTTATTTACATTTACCAAGTGACTTGATTTGTACTTTAATATCAACAAACAAGTACTGCATCATCCTTCAGACTGTGTGCTTGGATGCATGGTAAGCTATGGATACAGAGTAGAAATAGCCCTAATTGACACTGTGAACAACAAATATGAAGATACACGTGTAAACACATATCAAGGCACAAACATAAAGTCAAAATTATAGACTGGGAGCGAAACAAAATGTACACAACAATCTACAGTAGGTTAGCAACAGACATTATTTAAAACCTCACAGTTTGTGTTAAACAAGTAACGAGTGTGAGTGGGTGCAGGCTAATTAATGGAATGTCATGCAGGAGAATACCGTGATCATTATTGATTGTGAATGACGTACAAAAATGATTTTTTTTTCCCGCCACACAGCCATCCACATTTTAACAGTTAGTTGTTAACATGAGTTGATGTGATATAAAATCTTGTCTTTTAATAACATCAAGGGCAAAATCAACAGTGATATAAAATCTTGTCTTTTAATAACATCAAGGGCAAAATCAACATCTTAAAAAAAAGAAAAGTCATTGGTGAATAAAAATGGTAACTTAAATCATAATTACCACAAGCTCTTGATGGATGAGAGATATCCTTTGTGCATTTTACATGCATTCCAACAATTCAATTAAAGCCAACTCATTTTTCCCACATGAGTGGCTGCTAAATTATTCGCATCCAATTTGGGCCTTCAAACATTCATTAGGAGGAGTATAAAGAGGAAACGAGGTGTGGCAACTTTGTATGCAGGACCAGCGTTACACAGAGGAGGAGATGGTCGCCAATCATTGATTGTTGAAGCCCCTTCAAGGTTTCCCCTCTTGTAGGAATTACGTCTGACACGGTTTTCATTATGAAAAGCAGTAATCGTCACATGGCTGCTGCAGTTTCTCATGCAGTGTGTACGCCTGCCGCAAAACACAAACACAGTACAGGTCAGTGAACTGACTTAGACTTTTTGCAGCATTTATATACAACACTTTAAATTCCACGCATTCATTACTTGAGTATAACCTAATGCAGTGGTTCTTTCAAAACAAAGTACATAAACATATATTTTCAATAACGGTTTTATTCCTAAAAAAGTACATTTAATATTCTTTTAAAGCCAGAGTGCCATTTGGTAGGTTGAACATTAACATTGCATTTAAATACAGGAAAAGGAAAAATTGTAAATAAATAATGATTCAATTCAAATGTATTTCTAAATGTTAATACAAATGAACTGTTCTTAGCAAATGTACTGTACTCGATAAAAAAAAAGAAGAAAATTAAAGCCGCTGCAGCATAATGCAGTTTGAGCATTTAATTCAGTGATTCTTTTCTCCACCAGTAGGGGGAGCCTGCAAACCACAGCGCACTGAGAATCGCTGTAATTTAAAAGAAGAAGAAAACGTTGAAGTAATATGTGGGCATCACAAAACTGGCAACATTTTTGCTTCAGGCACACATCTGATTTTTAAATCAAACAGATGGGCTAGGTTATTCGTAGATGAAATAAATAATTACTATTTGTTTGAAAATGATGTAAAATAAAATTGTCATTAATTATTTATTTATCCTTTCGGACATGTTACAACACCTCTAACACAACATTTACGACGTCGCAACATCCGAAAAGAAGTTCAAAACCAAAATAATGAATTCTTCTTCTTAATTTGACGGTAGATAGTTCACTGCATGTATGAAAAATGACCAACTAGCCTCCCAAAATATCTTAAAAGCAGTGATGGACAAATGAAGCTTCATGAAGCACTTGCAATGCTTTTTTGACGCCTCAAGATGGCACTCTTGGTTTAAACTTCAATTTAATTCAATTCCATTGGAGCTTCAAACCAAGAGCACCATCCAGAGGAGTAAATATATGGAATTGCTTCACGAAGCTTCATTTTCCTATCACCACTTAAAAGGCTTAAAAGCACTGTAAAATCTCTGACCCTTCAGAAAAGGCCGCAGTCCTTCAGGTTGTTCTTGATGATGACATCAGTGACGGCGTCGAAGACGAACTGCACGTTCTTGGTGTCGGTGGCACACGTGAAGTGGGTGTAGATCTCCTTGTTGTCCTTCTTCTTGTTCAGGTCCTCAAACTTGGTCTGGATGTAACTTGCTGCTTCGTCAAACTTGTTGGCCCCTGGGAAGAAGATGATTTTTTTTTTTATCTGTTGAAGCCATATTTTCTAAGAATGTTACATTAAATTGACTGCAATCGAGGTACACATCAAAACTGTCCAAAATGGCGTCTAGTGTCAGCTCTTCAGCAAATCCAATCTTCAACCCAAATAATGAACCCAATCTTGGGTAAAAGTAACTCAATCTGCTCAACAGTCACGGCTATCCAGCAAGTGGGCTTGGAAAGCAATCCAGCATTTTTTCATGTGTAATCATTGCCATAGTATCCATTTTTATCACAGCTTTTTAACTTTAAATCAATATTAAAAATGGAAGTAGCCCATTCCAGTCCTCATTGGCTCAATTACAACAGACTTGCTTTTTTTTTTAAATTTTTATTTTTATTTTTAACTATATTAAAATGTGGATTCCGGGGTGAGACCAGTTCTAACTTGTACCTGTGTACTCTGGGAAGCAGATGGCGAGGGGGCTACGGGTGATCTTCTCCTCAAAGAGGTCCTTCTTGTTGAGAAAGAGGATGATGGAGGTCTCGGTGAACCACTTGTTGTTGCAAATGGAGTCGAACAGCTTCATGCTTTCGTGCATGCGATTCTAAAAGAAAAGTCACCGATTGATCAGAAAATGAATATCTCGAATCAATGCAAAATATTCTGTGTGGGCCAAGATATTTATTCTTCCCAGGTAGATTTTGTGTAAGAGCATTTTACTTGCTTTAAATATTTTATCCTTCGTAATAAAATCTCTGTAGATTGAATTCCAAGATTTGTTTCTAAATACATTAAACATGTTTTAAGATAATTTCTGAAAACGTGCAAATCTCAATGTACATGGGTTAGCTAGGTAGCACTGAATTGTGGCGATATAGCATTAAACTGTTTTTCAATATTTCATTTTTCCCGGCATGCTGGGCATCTCACATAAGTCACGCCTATCCTACAATATAAGAAATTAAGAACACATCAGAGTGCAGCGCAAAGGCAAGTTACTTAGTCTAGTAAGTTCTTAACTAGGCCCCTTTCTACCACTACAGCATCCAGTTGGCTAGCTAGCTAAGATAAACCTACACTCTGGATGCCACAATTTATGAGCCAGCTGCCCTTCCGACGGCTAAATGGAGCCCTGGAAGCCTGTTAGCTTGCGAGCTAGTTGGTGGCTAGCACCTCTTATTGCGGCGTGGTAACTTTAAGTGGATATATTTTCATGTAGGGATGTGTAGGCATAAAAATATAGTTGACAAAATAGCATTTATTTTTCATTGGAGCATGGTTTTACTTTTTGGCTATCTATGTTAGCTTGTTTTTAATAAGTATTCCCAAGTCAAACGTTCCTGCTGTATTGGCAGAAAAGTCAAGATCGAGTCATTACGTTTTTGCAGTGTGCCACCAGGGGGAGCTGTTGTTTAATATTTCAAATGCAAGGACTGAGTTGCATTGGGGCTTGTCAAAGCATTAAACTTATAACCTGTTCAAATAATTGGGGTCACATGGTTCAAGCCACTTTGGATTTGCACACTCAATTAGTTGAACAGCAAAATGGATTGTGCAATCATAAGAAGACGTGTTAAAAGCCCTGTAATGACAAGTGAGTAACGTTCATCATGGGAGTAGATGAACATGCCACAGCAGGATGGTGCGCCATCCTCACCATCTCCTCATCCTCGGCCAGCACCAGGTCGTACGCGCTGAGGGCAACGCAGAAGATAATGGCCGTGACGCCTTCGAAACAGTGGATCCACTTCTTCCTCTCGGAGCGCTGGCCTCCCACGTCGAACATCCTGCAAGGGAGAGATGACGCAGAGGAGACACGAGTGCGTTAATGTGTGTACAAGGTGGAGGCAGACAGAGCCAAGTGGTACTAAAAGACACAAAGAGAGAAAGTTCAGGTGAAATTCAATCCCTGGATGTACATTAACATTTTATGAGCTTGCTTTTGGAAGTGAAGGAGGCGGAAATGCATCTGATTGGGCAATCAGTAACAGACACTCTGCAAAACCCTTTAGAAAAGATTGAGAGCTTTCTCTCCTCTTTTTAAACCAATGACGAAAAGACAGAACTATATTTAAAAAAAAGAAAAGAAAAGTTTATTGATTCCTTCATGTATTATTTAGGTCAAATACTGAGGGCAGAAGGTAAGCATGTGATAAGGGAGCAAATCACACCAGGCTGCTTTTCACTGTTTTATTGCCTTCACCACTTGCAATACGTATTCCCACCACTAGCTGGCGCCCCACAAAATCACCAACAGATCAAAGACGTTGGATGTTTCTGTTTCTGTCCCCTACATTTTCATGGAAAAGGCATAGCGAATGTTTGTTTTTTTTGAAGAATTTATTCAGCTTAATTTTTTTCTCTCCAGCGGATTTCAATGGCTGACATATTTATATTTTTTGGAAGCTATTCTCTGGTTTTTGCTGTTGTTGTGCTTAGGTTGAAGCAGTATAATATCTCACTTACCCCTAATATTTTTTACTTTGTGTCATTTTTAACCAACCGGTTCATTTAAAACTGATATTTAAATGTATTTGAAATTTAGCTTTGAAATGTGTCAGCTAACCCAGTTATTGAGAATATTAATAATAGCTTCTTCTTCTTCTTTTTGTTTTTCTTCTTCTTCTTTTTGTTTTTGTTCTTCTTTTTCTTTTTCACCACCACAATACCAGTTTGGGTTAAAAGATGGTTTTGACCGTTTTCAAGTACAAGTCCAAAACAATACAGCAAACAGAGGTGGCAAATCCAGGTCCAGAAAGTAAAAACCCTGCCACAGTTTTGCTTTAGCCCCTTGTGCTAGCTAACGAGCTCTCTCGCTAGCTCCCCGCGTGCTCGGTTACTTGCTAGGGAGCTAGCTAGTTAGCACAAGGAGCTAAAGCCAATATTGCGTAAACCTTGTGAATGACCGCTAAAGTTTCTTTAAAAGGGGCAACTGCACATTGTTCTCATCTATATGCACTTACATAAGGGTTAACACAGGCCCATTTATCAAATGTTTGAACACATAAACCTCCGCTGTCCATACATCCTCTGTAAGCAGCGTCAGTCCATTAGTGTCCCACACAAGTGCTCTAGTCGTGTTTTATGCGTTGCATAAAAATCTGTTTTTATAGACCGACAAATGGAGTGTGGGGGTGAGGAACTCATTTATTTACTCTCTGTGTAATCATAATAATTACACTTTTAATTGCTGTTTTAATTTGGCCACGTTGCGCATTTCAAGGTTCTATTAATGTTGAAATGAGCACTTTCTGCTCAATGAGTCGAATGGCTTTGTTTAAGAGCAGGTGAGGGCCGATGTGTTGTGTTTTTAGCGCGAGTGGGTGCGAGTGGAGTTCTGTTTTGACTGCAGGATTATCAGCGCCCTTACTTGAAGTGCAGCTCTTTGAACGTGAAGTGAGTCTCCACGATGCCAGTGGTCTTGACGCGGGTTCGCAGCACATCCTGCTGGGTGGGGATGTAATCCGCTTTGGCTATCCTCTCCAGATCGTTCAGGTAACTACAAAGAGGGTGAGAAGCGACATCATCAAGACAGGGAACACTCAAAATGATGCACTTATTTGACACATAGTAGATTTTTGCCGTTTCTTATGTTAGGGGGACACTGAATCGGGTCGGTCCAGCATTGGCCCCACTTATTTTCCTTTTGGTCAGGGTATCCAGTCCTTTTTGTTTGTTTGTTTAAACTTATTTTTGACTGGACTAAATAAAGCTTGTGGTGTTTGACCTCACTCCTTTTTTTTTTTTTGGTGTTCTTATATGTTGCGGTCTCTTAAAGAGGCCAAAATATATTAGGGGTCTCGTCTGGGAACCTGTTTGCTAGCTGTGGTGTGATTTTTTTTTTAGGCATTCTGTCGCAACGACTGGATAATTTTCTGATGCTTTTAGTTTTTTTTTTAAAGTTTTTTTAATTAGTTTTACGGTATTGGAAACTGTGCAAAGTTTTCGCTCTGTCTACTGGTGCGTAATCTGGCCTGTAGATAAGAGGTTACTTTTGACACTTTTTTTTTTAAATATATTTATTTTATGATTTTTGTAATATAATTTTTTTAACATAATATCAGTGTCACATTCTAATTATGATTTTTTATTTTTTATTTTTTTACTGATTTTGTTTTTCCAATTTATTTATTTATTTATTTAAGAGGGAACATTGTAACATCTGAATTGAGTACTTTTATTAAAGTACAATTTTACACAAAAAAAAGGGAAAATTAAACATTTGGAAAATTAAGTTATTTTTTCCTAGAATGAAGGTTTTTGGGGAAAAAATGTCATACTATAATAAGAATAATGTACTATTATTATTAGTGATATATATATAACCAAGCATGTTTTTAGAAATAAGTTGCAAAATTAGAAACATTTCTAGCATTGCAAGAAAAACTAATAGTATTTTTAAAGAAAGAAATTCTTTGCTTGTCAAATGATTACGTTGACTGTTCACCACAAATGATTTGCACCCTTTAGAAAAAAAGAAGTCAATTTTACTTTAAAGAGATTCTTGACTCATTGAGCCATTTTCAGCAGTAAAAAGTTCATATTTTGTACAGAATTAATTTGATAACTCCATTATTTTTCATGTACAATTAATGTCTTTAAAAAAAAATTTTCCACTTGCTGTCGACTGAAGATGACATCATCACCTGCGCTGAGAAAGTAGGTAACGACCAATCATGGCTCAGTTTGCTGACCAAACCCAGAAAACAGGTGAGCCATGATTGGTCGTTACCTACTTCCTTCAGTCAACAGTAGGTGGCGGAATTTGTTTTTAAAGGTATTAATTGTACATGAAAAATAAAGAAGGCAGCAAATTAATTCTGGACAAAATATGAACTTTTTACTGCTGAAAATGGGTCAATGAGTCAAGTATCCATTTAAAACACAGACTCATCTGCTCTTGCTTTATTTCCTCTTACTTCCTTGTTTTACACATACGCCAAGTCCAGTAAATTTGGGTTAGACAATCGTCTATACTATCATTGGCATCTTTCATTTCGGTTTCTTTGAATGCTTCAGATGCATGACTCATTACATTACACTACATTGGCAACATTTGAGGTGGTATTTGTTAAGTCAGTGGAGGATTCTTTTGAACAGGAGAGCCTGAATCAGATGATGGATGAGTCCAAACACAAGCCAAACAAAGCCTGAAGCGCTTCTCAGGGGAGATGCCACCTGCTCCACCGAGGAGCGAATGTTCAGTCAGCACAGCATAAAACACTCCCAACGCTGCAATTTTTCACTCTTTCCAGAAAATGGCAGTGTTGTTTTTTGAAGGTCGGCAGCTCTCAATGAAGGGAATTCTCTCTCGCTGCAAAAACTTCAATTGGGAGTGTGTGTGTGTGTGTGTGTGTATAAATGGCTCATGGATGTTGAAATTCGAATCAAAGGACGTAAAATTGATTTGCCTGAAAACATAATGCGGCTAAACCTCTTGCATCATTGATTCAGGACTCGGCTTCTGTATATGTCATTTGTACTGCTGATTTTGCTTGTCTGTACTACAACAGCATCGCATTAGAAATCCTTAGCCAGAAACAATGGCTTAGTTCACACACGATAAGCAGTATAGGAAATGGATGGATGGATGGTGATTACAGCTCCTGCAGTGGCGCAAAGAGGAGGGGGTGGTCATGTGACTTGATGGCAATAGATGCGGAGAGTTTGTTTTCTAGCGCTTGCCAGGTAGAAATTCTCATAGGACCATTTTCAAACAAGCAACCAACTGATTTTCAAGGATCAAGTCAAGAATAGCCGCTGGTGCAGTATGGCACAAACAATAACAAAATAAACAGATAAATAGCACATTTGTAATCATAACATAGCTACCATGTAAAAGGCTCAGGGACTCAACATGAAACCAAGCTAACAGTTAGCCTAGTTAACGGCGAGTAGTTAACCTGAACTCAAAACAGCCAATTCTACACGCTAATTCGCAGACTCCCACGTCACTCACCAGACAACTCGCCAGACTCAACAGACAAGCTAACAGTTAGCCGGTTTACTACCAGCAGCTAACCTGAACTCAAAACAGCTAACTCTACACGCTAATTCGCCGACTCCCACGTCACACACCAGACAACTCACCAGACTCAACAGACAAGCTAACAGTTAGCCGGTTTACTACCAGCAGCCAACCCGAACTCAAAACAGCTAACTCTACACGCTAATTCACCGACTCCTGCATCACTCACCAGACAACTCACCAGACTCAACAGACAAGCTAACAGTTAGCCGGTTTACTACCAGCAACCAACCCGAACTCAAAACAGCTAACTCTACACGCTAATTCACCGACTCCCGCATCACTCACCAGACTCAACAGACAAGCTAACAGTTAGCCAGTTTACTACCAGCAGCTAACCCGAACTCAAAACAGCTAACTCTACACGCTAATTCGCCGACTCCCATGTCACACACCAGACAACTCCCCAGACTCATCTCAACAGACAAGGTAACGGTTAGCCGGTTAACTACAAGCAACTAACCTGAACACAAAACAGCAAATTCTGCACGCTAATTCGCCGACTCCCACGTCACTCCCCGGACAACTCGCCAGATTCAACAGACAATCTAACAGTTAGCCGATTAACTTCCAACAGCTAACCTGAACTCAAAACAGCCAACTCTACACTCTTATTCGCCGGCTCCCACGTCACTCACCCACCTTTTCAAGCCACACACACTCAAAGTCACAGATAATATGGTGTGGAAAGTGAGGATGGCAAGTGGACAACAAAAATACATGCGCCTCAATGTACACATTTGGTTGTTTAATAATACAAAATAAATTTTCATGCAATTACTTCAAACTTTGTTTTATGCCAAATCAAGGACATGAAAGATTTGAAAAAAAACAAAACATCTTTAATTCATTCCTGTTAAGTCCTTTTCTGGTTTTGCCCGAGTCTCATTACGAGTCATTAAAGGGCCTTCTCATCTTGGAAACATTTTCCAGCAGGCTGTCAGTCAGCGAGCGAACGAAAGCGCATCTGTGTTTACAGCCCACCTCACTTACAGCAGCATTACATCATTAGCAACATCCTCACGGCCAGCTGCGAGCTCGTCTAACCCAGTCAGACGTTGTTTCGCTCAGAAAGTTGGATTATGAGCAGGCCTTGGATTTTAACGTAAATACAAATATATATATATATATATTTAAAAAAAAAACTTTACTCCTCCAGATGAAACTGAAATATTCTCACTGTCCAAATTCTTGGCAAAGAGATAAAAAAAAAAAAGATAAAATTAATTTCAATTTATTTGAATTCCACAACTACTAGCATCTTGGTTTGCATCAGTTCTAAACGTTGTCTCACCAAAAACATCATCTCATCTGATCAGCTGTAGCAAAATACGTACACTTTTAATAATAAAGTATTCAGTGATTCATCATCACGAGGGCCGTCTCTATTTTTATTTATTTTTTGCGATCCGGCAAGATGATCGCACTCATCTGCTTGCAATATTAAAGAATGAAACCGCAGGGAAGGCTAAATAATCAGGTAACAGATGATATCTCGCCAGTCTCGATGGCTCTCCGGGGAGGTCAAAGTAGCTTTTCCAGTACAGACAGAGCATATAAAAGAGGCGCCATTAGACCCATCGCGAAATCTGCAGAAATAGTATCAGCCGCATGTGACGCAAAACATTCAATCAATAAGCGCACAACAGTGCAAGCACAACAATACCACTTCCTCTTCCAATACAGTGCGAGATGAGGACAAAGAGCGCTTTTAAAAAGGATCTTCTCAATAAGTTGCATTTCCATTCATAGAGGTGGAATAAAAAATGAGACGGTATCACTAGCGAGCGGCGTTATTTCCCCGGATGGAAACGATTCCCACTCACTATGCCGCCGAGTCGTTCAGCTGGTATTCCCGCGAGCGAGAAAAGCAGCTCTGTATGCCGCCGTCGGCCCACAGTCGCAGGATGGCGTTGGCCAGGTCGTCGGGTAGGACGCCCTGCTCCTCGGCGGCGGCGGACAGAGCGAAGAGCTGCTGGGCGTCGTCCTGCACACAAACACCAACGGTCCAAATAACTGATTATTCTGATAGATTTGAAGAATTTGGTCCAGGTTGTGTTGATGTACAGCAACATTCCCAGGCAAGGTTGCAAAAGGTTGCAGATGTTCTCAAACAGTTTTAAAGGTCACAAACAGTTTTTCTTTTACAGCAAAATTACCAGGCAAGGTTGCAGATGTTTGCAAACAGTTTTAACGGTCACAAACAGTTATTTTACAACTAAATTCCCAGGCAAGGTTGCAAAAGGTTGCAGATGTTCTCAAACAGTTTTAAAGGTCACAAACAGTTTTTCTTTTACAGCAAAATTCCCAGGCAAGGTTGCAAAAGGTTGCAGATGTTCTCAAACTGTTTTAATGGTCTCAAACTGTTTTTCTTTTAAAGCAAAATTCCCAGGCAAGGTTGCAAAAGGTTACAGATGTTCTCAAACTGTTTTAATGGTCTCAAACAGTTTTTCTTTTACAACAAAATTCCCAGGCAAGGTTGCAAAAGGTTGCAGATGTTTGCAAACAGTTTTAAAGGTCACAAACAGTTTTTTTTTTTTTTACAACAAAATTCCCAGGCAAGGTTGCAGATGTTCGCAAACAGTTTTAACGGTCACAAACAGTTGTCGTTTTTTTGATGATGACAAGAAAAACTTTTCCATCTAATAATAATAAAAAAAAGATCAGATTTGTTCCTATTGCAAAAAAAAAAAGTCAAATCCCCGTCCCGCTCTAAAAAAAAGCTGTAGATCCAATTATAAAATGCCATAACTTGCTTTAAACTTGTAAAGTAGAAGATTTTCATCCAGCCATCCATCTTCTAAAGTGCTCATCCTCACTAGGGTCTGAATATGGTTGATTTCAGCCTATTCAATTATTACAATCGTCTCATAATCGTCCTTAGCCCCAAGTTGCCATGGAAACAGTACAAGGAGCATGACCGGCACTGGTTAATTGGTTTATTAGGCTTTAGCGGGGTTGTACGGGAAAAATAATCCATTTATTTTAATTTTTATGTCAACTAGCTGAACCTGAAAGCGATAAAAAAAAATATTTCAGTTGATGAGAAACATGAACAAATTGAATAATTTTGACCTTTAGTTGTGCAGACCTGCTAATGCTAACCACTAGCTCACCGTCCAGCCCATAAAACAAAACTGATGCGGCAAATATAAGCTGCCCGGACTGATTAACGAACGGTCTTGGCAGCTAGGCGGCTAAAACATTTCATTCTTCAGATTTGATTTCTAGTTGGCTGCTTAGGCAGCAATATAATGCCAATAATAACCATAGGAGCTGATGATTAACAACTGACAGTGGCTGTGAGCTGAGCACAGCAGAGGCAATAAATGTATGTGCTGGATTGCCGTGCGGCTTCATTTGCTGCTTTACGACAGCGATGACGTCCCTCAATCCTCTCTATTCCTCCTGGCATGATATGAACAATACTCCTCCATTCATAACAGCTGGCACGATGAACTAAAGCAATCATTCCTAGTGTCAGTGACGTCAGGGGAGGCAGAGCCACACCTGCATCATAACGAATAAACAAATTAAAATCAAATAAAAGGGATGCTTAAATTAACTTCTCAGTATTTAGTAACTACTCTGTATTTATACTGATTTTTTTTTTATTCCAATACATTTTCATAGTCAAAATTATCAGCTTCATTTCACCACCATCTCACTAACTGGGTTGAGGCGGCTTGTAATTAGCTTCTTGTCCATTATAATGCTTTTAGATATTTTTAATAACTCTAATTTTCCATAGGCAGACTAAAGTACTAGATTTTAAATGTTCCAAAATTGATTTTATTTAAATTAATTTATACTGTCTTCCCTTTGTTTGTGTGTGCCTTTATTGGAGGCGCTGTTCATGTTGTACCTGATTTAGCCACTTAGGGGCAGTGTGGTTCCAAGCGGTCTGATTCACTGTTAAGTTGTAGCCACATTAGAGAGTAGAAGGAAAAAGTCACAATCAAGTTATTCCAATAAAAGTTGTTGTTTTTTGCAGCGTGGAGCAGTTCTTTTGAGTGATAAAAGTGCCGCGAGTAGCGTACTAATTAGCATTGGCGAGTCAGACTGGAGTAGATCATTACGATTCCTTGAACATCTATAGATTGAAGCAAAAATATTTGTCAATGAAATCATTTTGAATCAAAAATCGTTCCTAATCGAAAATCGATTTTGAATCGAATCGCACACCCACAAATCAGAATTGAATCGAATCGTGAGACAAGATTCCCACCCCTACTATTCAATATTAGCGTCTTACATATTTAGCTTTACAGATATATATATATATTTTTTAAATAACTCAAGGTGAGGCAGACAGTTCTCTGCCTCACTGAAGTGGGCGTTCCAGAGCCTCACATCCGACACATAGCTAGCTAGCTAATTCAATTCTAAAATTGAGAGATTATGAGAACAACATTTGGAAGAAAAATAACCTAACTAGATGAGAGGCTAGCATGCCTCCCACACATTTCTTAGTTAGGGTGTTGACTGGCCTTCCTGTATGTTCCTTTATTGCTTCCCACATTCCAAGAACAGGATAAGCGGACATTGAAAACGGATGGATAGATAAACCAATTGTCTTCTTTCATTACAGCGCCCTCTGGTGGACATGGCGAGAAAAACTGGAGCATCTCGAGCAGGGGTGTCCAAAGTCACTGGGGGGGTGAGATGCCCACATTTCCCATCGTTGTGACACCCCTGAAAACTACTATGACTACGACTAATAACGTTGTTTCAAGTTAAAGTGGTGCAGCGGGTCCATTTTGCTTTAACGGCCACAGAATCTTGTAACAGCTTGAAAGTGAGACCCAAGGGACTCCCAAAGGCCGCTGCACACCGCGCGAAACGCTATGTTGATGTTGACGGCGGTGTATTTTTGCCCATTTGTGCGCCTTCATTTCACTAATAATTAGTTTGACTTGTGATCGTCCTGTGAGCGTATGTTAATTATGGCTGCGGCTAATTAAGCTGTCCTTTTGAAGCCCAAGTCCAAAGACTCCCAAACACAAAAATCATTAAGATAGTACAAATTGATGCGATATGTTGCCTGGAAAAGCTTCTGTAATGTTCAAAGCGGGAGCTGGGCTTTCAAACTGTCTCGGAGGAGATCCGGGAACGGAAGAAGGAAAATACTGGTCACAACATTAGGTACACCTGACTGTTATTTATCGCCACTTACATGAAACCAAAGATGGTTATAAAATTTATGGAAGTTTGATGCATTCAATAAAAAAAAAAAAAAAAGCTTTTTCCGCTAGTATGTCACCTCACACTGGACTTGATGAATGAAATGATAAATGACAGTAGTTAAAAAAAAAAAAGGAATATTCTAGGCCAACCAAAGCCTGAGGAATTCATTAGAATGTCAGCATGATGGATGCTGAGAAAGCACCTGGGCAATTAAATACAGTATGCTCTGCTAAACAAATTGCCAAACAATAGAAAAAACAAATAAAAATATTTACTGAGGTCGGTGGAAGAACTACAACTCGTCCTAATGTCAGTGAGTGACTTTGTTTACCCTAAGATATTGAGTGGTACATGTTGTTGCTATTGTATCAAATCAATGACATCATTTTTATTTTATTTTTTATTTTTTTTCTGGAGAGCTCAGTATTGTTCATTCTTTTTTTTTTTTTTTCCAATGACATCACTGATTAATCACTGTGGACTTATCTATCATCACAGAGGCGTCAACTACATAAAATCTGAAGCTGTTCAACATCTAATACAAATTTATTTATTTAAGTGTGCTTTGCTGTTTTTGGTTCAAATTGCATTGCTGGTTGAAATCTAAAATTACAGTTACTACCTTTTTTTCCTAATGGGAACATTAAGGCATCCATTTGAGGGGGAGGAGCCTCAAGATCAAGAAACAAAATAATGCTTGGCATCGATTGGAGGTGGAGGACATTTGAAGAAAATCTGTACGCATTATATCCAGATATGCAGACTACTATTCCGCGTTATATGTTTGTGGGTGATGTCTTACCACTCTGCCAGGGTTGCTGTAGTCTATCTTGAGGCTGACCATGGCTTTCACGATGGCCATGATGGACTGGATGGTGTTACTGTAAACCACAGCTCGGTATTGCTTACACTCGTCTTCCGAGTAGCCGTCTTCGTGGATGATCCTATACGGAGATGTGAAAAGGACATACACATTTTTAAAAAAGAAGAAGAAACATGCCATCTATAAGAATAGTATTATCAGTAGGGCCCGAGCAATATGAATTTTTAGAGGCAGAGGGGAAAAAAATTCTGCGGCTTATTCGCCACCATGGAGGAGATGATGACTGACTTTTAGGAGTGTTCTGCAGGTGCACCTATATGGAAGACCAAAGCTGCCAAAATAAAATAAAAATAAAAATAATGATAATAATAAATAAATAAATACAAATGGATTTAAAAAATGTAATTCTAAAATTAAATACAAAAAAATAAATATAAATGGAAATAAAAACAAAGAACTATTTATATATATATATATATATATATATATACAAAAATAAAAACTGAGAGTCAAAAAATAAAAATAAATGTAGAAATAAATACAAAAATAAATATATAAATAGAATTAAATATCAATCAATCAATCAATAAAAATGCTCTGCTCTCACATTTATTTGTATTTTATAAGGAAGCCTCGCCGGCTTAAATGGAGACTAGCTCCTGCAATGGACGACTATTTTGTCCACTTCCCTCTTCCATTGATTCTTCGCTGACTCGCTCACTCGACCGTTGAAAGGCAGTTTGCAACCCAAGACACGTTTAGGACCGCCCCCTCATTTGAATAGCATTTGGTCCTGACAGAGCGTCTGCAGCATGAAATAAATAAACCTGAGAGCAGAGCCTTTTTATTTATTGATTGATATTTCATTTTAATTTATATATTTATTTTTTGGTATTTATTTCCACATTTATTTTATTTTTTGAATCTCGGCTTTTATTTTTTAAGTTATTTATTTTGTTTTTACTTCCATTTATATTTTTTTGTATTTAATTTTTGAATTATATTTTTATATCCATTTTTCTTTTCACTTTTATTTATTTATTTATTTTGAATTTTGGCAGTTTTGGTCCTCCGTGTTGTGGCCATATCTGCTCTCACGCGTACTGCTCATCATTCAGCATGTCAGCGTGCTGCGTCGCGTGACGCGTAACATGCCGATCCCGCATCCCGAGTCCGATTTTATCGATGCCATTACCGTGCACCCGAACGAGGAATTCAACTGTCTGATGCCGAGATGGAATCTTTCAGACTAATGAATCAGACCGCAGAGGGAGAAGACGAGGTCGTAATCATATTAAGTCTCAAGTGAAAAGTGCCTGCTGCCTGACAAGCGCAGTCATTTCGCAGACACATAGCCTCATTTGGTAAAAAGGATCGTTTTAGAGGATTCGTCCGTGTGTGGTGTTATATAATTAGTTCCTGTTTGTTTCTAGAAGGCGGACGCAGATGTGCGCGTTTGTGATAAAAAATCATGCTTCAAAAAAGGTGACAGACTGTTCTTGCTCCAAGCTCATAAAAAATGGATCCGGTGCCCCGCTCGCCTCGAGGAATGTGAATAATTAAGCCGTTTAGGATCCTGCGTGTATTCGGATTGATGCACTGGCACAACATGGTCCTGCTGTTTTTGCGCTTGGAGTTAAAGCCAACAAGAGGCCACGCAATCCCTTTGAAACCACAAGAGCACATTTCCGTTATATGCATGGTTAGTGTAAATATTGAGCTACTATAGTGAGGATGTATCGGAGGATCATTGTAGCGAGTAGACAATTCTCGGTGGTCTTTTTGTTTTGTTTACTTTTCTTTTGGCACTCTTTAAAAAATACATCTGGATGTGGGAGAAAATGGCGGGCCGTCAAGTCCAATCAACATCAGCAAGTGAAAAGGATAATGATGAATTTTCAATTTAAAGGTTGAGTTCACAGTTTAAAAGATAAATCATTTATTATTGATATTATTATTATTATTATGACTTATAGTCAGTCATACATGAGACATATCTGAAAAAATTGTAATAATAAAATAATTGTGTCTCAAATTTAATCTGAGTGTTTTAGCAATCAAATATTTTGTTATTCGGATATCCTACTAAAAGTTCTATTGAATAATCAGTATTCAGATAAAAAAAAATATATTTTTTTTTTTTTGCTTGGTAAAAGGTAGGGCTAGGTTTAATAATAATAATAATAATAATAATAATCGATATCGAATTGATTTTCCTTTATGATCCTGATATCAATTCATTAAAACCATGAATTGATTATTTTAATATCTCTTTTTCCAATAAATTCATAAGAAAATTGAATTTTATAAAGGCCGAGTTTCTGTTGTTATAATATATATATATATTAATATTTTAAATTTATATTTACAATTATTTAATTAGAATTATGAAATTATATTCAACTCACTTTATGTTTTTTTTTTGGGTTTGACATCAGCAACAACAACAAAAGCAACACGTTACTTTTATTAATAAACTAAATAATTTAACCAGTTACTGCCTTTACGAAATTTAATTTGGAATTTAATGTCCTTGATAATTAAGAATCGTTGTTCCATAATTAGCCAATATCGGATTGAATTGAAGTGAATCGAATCAGGGGGGAAAAAAATAAATAAAAAAAATCGAAATCGAATCGAACCGAACTCTTGTGAATCGAAATCAAAACGATTAAGGAAATTACCCAGTCGTAGTAAAAGGTAAGTCAACCCCCTTCAAAATCTTTAAAAGAGCGTTTTCAACATACTTACTTCATCTGCTTTACGATGGTGCTTTTCCCAGACTCCCCAGCACCTGTTGGAAAATCAAAGATTCAAGTTTTTTTTTTTTAAATCAAACAAAAAAAAAGTTCAAACGGAAAGCAAGCAAGCAAGCCGAGCGTTGAACTGTCAGTGACATCACAAGAGCTCCTCTGGGTTGTCTGCTCTGTTGATGTTCTTCTTTGTGAGACGCATCAAGCGCACGTATAAGAGTGTGTGTTTGTTTCTCACTTGAGGGAAGAGAGACGTTTTTTGGGTTCATGCGTCGCTGGAGGGAAACTTTTGTTTGCAGGACTGCGGTAAAAATAGATTATTTTACAAAGTGTTGAGCGGTTGAAGCCAAAGGGGACACCGTGAAACCTTAGGACGTACGGTGGACCGTAATGGACAAAACAGTGAGTGATGCTTCCAACCTTGTGAGAAGAGTTTGTATCTTATTACCATCTCCGCTACTATTTACGTTAATAGGAAGTATGTGAGTAAATTAGGAGTATCAAAATTTGTGTGTTATTTTTTAATTAATTTAATTATTCAAACACGATTAATGACCGCTCCTTACTTGGAAAGCCTGTACTGGTTGAATTTCAGTCACAACGCATCAATAAATTTAATAATAATACATATAGTTTTGGGCTCGGGTCAAGTTGTACTTTACAATTTTAAAAATGTGCAGATTTTCACAAGTTACTTCATTTTAAAGATTAGAATAGCTCTTAATATGAAAAAAAAAAATGCACTGAGCTGTCACCAATGTCTTACAAATGATGCCATCTAGTGGCAGAAAAATGACCTCAACACAAATCAATATCACACTATTTTTTTACAGTACAGTACATCTTTTTCATTTTAACTCAATTTTATGAATTATTATGAAATTATTGTATCAATCAATTACTTAAAAATGCAGCCATATTTCTATTAGTTTAACATTCCCCCCCCACTTTTATGTTAACAAGAGTATGAAAATTGAAAAAAAAATATTGTACATTTTATTATACATTTAAAACAGATTTAAAATGTGTCATTAATCATCTAACTATTGAAGTCATGCGATTAATTACGATGAAATTTTTTAATTGTCTCACACCCCAAGAATAAATACAATAACATGTACAAAAATGTAACACGTATACAATTGCGTTAAAATGCAAGTCCCTATGAAGGTAAAATGAATATCTTCTAAATTTGACAAACCACAAATTTTAATGATTAGAAAAAAATTGCCCAGTATCTAAAATGAGACATTATGAAAAATCAAGCCATTCTCTCTGCTCTCAGATCTTGTGGGCGTGTCCCCTTTGAACCACGCCCCTCTCAATTGTCAAATGAGAATTTGCCGCATGAAAGCGGCCATGCCAGTCCGAAATCAGACTTTTCCACAAAAATTGTTTGTCTTTCTCTGCGTGACATGCGCAAACTTGTGATCGACAACGAGGTAAATAAATAAAATATCCATATATTATGAAAAATAAAGTCTACAGACCGATAATTTTTTATTTTTTTCCCGAACTGTAAGCCATTTGAAAATTGCAATCCAAATTCCATTTAAATTCAATTAATTGTTTAGTATATAATCTTTTTTTTTTTAGGTTGTAATATGAAAGCTTTATTCAGTCAGTTTACAGAGACAGAGTCAGTTTAATTTGAAAACTTAAATGAAATCAACAATCACTAGTTATTGTTTTTACAGTCTAGTATAAAGTAAAGACAGACATGTTTGATCTGTGTTGTTGTTGGCGAATAGCCGGCACCGTCATGCGCGCCACCAGGCATTTCCCCCGTCACGCCATCTTAACCCAGACGCCAACTAACATCAGGCCAGAGTGACGACGACTGAGCAAGCAGCAGAAGAAGCACTCGCTCCCTTCGCACTGTCGACGCTCATCACGGTCACGCCAACCGCCCCCCCCCCCCCCCCCCCCCCTCTAAGTGACACGATGTGGCATGCCAAGCTGCAGTAGCAGCGGCATGGGTGTCAACGCAAAGCCTGGGGTGGCTTTTTCTGTCCCATCAGCCGCCTTCCACGTCAGCCCGGAGGACCAACTAAATCTGTTCATTTATTGTCATTTTGTCATTGTCATTTTCCGAAGCCCTGGAGCAAACAATTTTTTTTTTTTTTAAAAGGCGAGCAGAAAAATATATTATTAAGAAAAACGGACATATAATACGTTCCAGCCTCCTGAAAAGCACAACGAAAATGTTTGTAATGCCTTTTTTGATAAGAAAAAATCCGTTATTTGTTTTGCATACGCTATAGAATGTAAATAATTAAATGCTGCTGTGTACGCCTCTGCCACCAGGGGGCAGTATAATACAAACACACACACAAAGATACATGAAGGAGATGTTCACAATTCCTCAGTAAGATGACGTTATATTAGTTGTTCTTCGCAGAGAATAAATAATACATCACTGGCATTGGTAAATTTAATATTAAAAAAAAAAAAATCTGTTGGTCAGTCCACGTGTGACTGTTATTTTTACAAATAATCAATTATTCATTTATTCATTTATTCAAAAAAAATGTATTAAGGGTTATAATACAGATACACTGATGCTATTTGTTAGCCCGCTATGTCGTTTTGCATTTTACATTAGCATCAAGCTAAACAGACAGTTTTTCTCGATGGTAGCAGTGCATGAATATTTCTGACTGTGATGATGTTTGCAGATTTTTTAACAATCCATTTGTGGTGAATTTCTATTTAAATCTCAGCTAGTTAGAATTAGCAAACCCAGGGGTCTGAAACCTGTGGCTCTAGAAAGGGCCACATGTGGCTCTTCAGCCCCTTTCCTGTGGCTCCCTGTAGATCTCGAAAACAATTAGTAGAAATTAATCTTTTTTTACATATTTATTTTTATTTTTATTAGATAAAATATTCTAAATTAATTATTTAGATTAAAAATGAAAAAATGTTTAACAACAATAAAATGTAAAAAAAATTGAGTCAGAAAAAGAGTGACAAAAGGTGGATGAAAAAGTTTTCAAAATGACCTAAACATGTTCAAAAAGTAACCATAAAATGTCCAAAAACAAAAGAAGAAAGGCAGAAAATAACCATAAATGTCTTCAGAATTGCAAAAAAAAGACAAAAAAAGATTTAAAAAAATACAGAAAAGGAAATGTTAAAAAAAAAGTATCTATAGAATGTCCAAACATAAAATTGTTAAAAAAGTCAGATTTTTTTTTTTAAAAGGGCAGAAAATATATTTTTTAAGAAGTTGAAACACAAAAGAGGAAATCACTAAAATTACCATAAAATTTCAACAAACTTGAAATTGCAACAACAAAAAAGTCAGAAAAGTGATTTAAGAAAAGGCAGGAAAGAAAATGTTCAAAAAGTAACCATGAAATGTCCCAAAATAAAAGAAGAAATCCTTCAAATTACCATAAAATGTCCATTAACTTTCCCAAAATGTCAAATTTGACAGAAAGGTAAAAAAATCTGTTTGTTTATTTTGGACTAAAATGGCTCTTTTGACAGGAAAGGTTGCCGACGCCTGAGCTAACCAATTTTGCGTTTTGCATTTGTTTCATGACGAGGCTTAAAGGGCAACAATGTCCGCCTCCATGCAGCAGATTTACCGACAGGATGATAAACACAATTCAACAAAACGGCTCAAGCATCCGGCTTACTCTATGAATTCTTGCATAATACCGTCATTTTGGGACCCCAAATCTGCTGTTGAAATGAATAGGAGTCTCTCTGTGGACACACTCGCATGAAGGTCACTTTCCCGACTCCAGAATAAAACGCGGCCATTAATATTTCAAGCCCAACGGGAGGTGAGCATGTGAAGACTGGTGAGAAAGATGAGTGCAGCCTTATTCTTCATGCTCGAGATGGTTTGGGGGGGGGATATGGGGGCCATTGCTGTGCGGCTTCATATTGTTGCAAAAGGGAGTCGAAAAATGAGCTTGGAGTGAAAACATTAAGTAACATAATTGTCTTTTTGCGTTAGTGTATTGAAACAAGACCACAAGATTTGTTGGAGCAGCATTCTACTGCTCAATACGACACTGGCATGGAAACGGGAGTCCAGAATAGCCAGAGCGCGATTTTCCCATCCCTCGAATGCAACCCTGCATACTAATAGAAAGTAAATAGAGCAAGTTCAATCGGGCTAGGCAAGTTAGCACGTCTGGATCGCTGCATTACATATTGCGTGTCTGACACAGTACACGGGCTCACAATTTAGCGAGGTGAATCGAAAGGTCACTAAAGTTCAAAATGAAATCAGGGGAGACGCCGGACTGGTATACATAAAGACAAGCATTCACACTCACATTCACACATATGGAAAATTACAGACAGAAAACTGGAGTCAAACTCCACTAAGGAAGGCCAGAGTCTGGATTCAAACCTCCGACTTCAAAATGAAAGAAACGAAGAAAATCAAGAAGGGAAACGTTAAAATAAAATAACAGTACGCTCGGCCACAGGACACGCTAGTTCAAGCAGCGGACTTCATCTTGCATCGAGGTTCATCAAGTGGAAGCGGGTGTCAATTTTTGGGCAGGATATTAAACTCGGTGTGTGATGTCGCAGGCAGATCAACAGTAGCCTAATTACTTTCCAACCTTTGGTGATCACAAGAAGGTCAAATATTTACACAATGGTGTCAGCACACAACATCAATCAAACATCGTTCTGTTGTGTTATTACAGATAAATCCGCAGTCTGATCTCATGCGAGGACGGATCAGTGGATCAGTAGTTTGCAATTCTAGCACAAGCTCGATATATAATACTCGTATGTCAGACAGCAATAACAACCCAGAATTCTCACTATCCCAATCCTTTGTTGTTAACCATAACCATAACCCTACCTCATCCTGATTACAATATTTTTTGAACACTTTATTGAACAACAAAAATAAAAAAAACTGACCGAAACCCAAATACTAACCTCAACCGTCCAGGGAGGCGCCATCTGCTGGGAACATGTAGTACTGCACTCCGGCCTCTTCCTGAAACCGTTTAGTTAGCTCTGCCCCGGCTGATTGAGGGTTGAGTGATTGTAATTTTTGATGCTCCATAATGTGTTTAAAAATATATATTTCACGTCATAAGACGGTGCATCATTAAATTTGCAAATTTTGTTGGAAAAAAATGGTTTAAACCATTTTGAAAATCCGTGCGGGCGGAGTCAAACGTTTAAGTCCACGACGTTGAGGCACGCCTCAAACTGCACTCTGCATCAAGGGCTACTTGGCTTTTTGTGACACTGAAAAGAATAATGTGAATAACTACCAATACCTGGTATCGGTACTCCGAAGGTGTTCGATGGGGTTGAGGTCAGGGCCAGTCATGTCAAACTCATTTAACTCTATAAAACCTGAACCATGAAATATATGAGTGAAAATTCAGATTCTTTGTAAATAGAGTATTTATTGGTCCTTTTGAACAATCAAGAAAAATCCGCATATGACTTTTGATTTGTGTCATATTTGATACAGCCGGTCACACAGCTTTAAATTCGTACATTTATAACTGTCAAAAATATCAACAGACATATCAAATATATTAATATTTCCAAAAATCTGATCCCGCTATAAATAAGTATAGGTGTCTCTCCTTTCTCAATTGGGGCAATCTTGCAAGGTTGCTAGAAAAGGCATCAACTGGGTGATACTGCCCTCTAATGGATTATCCGTGCAATGCATGTGTCAGATCATATACATCAGGGTTTTAATGGGGGGAAAAATATTATACTCATGAAATAGAAATGTCTTGTATTTAATATGCTACGTTTGGTCTTATAGGGTCAAGCACACTTTGCCTTTTGCATCGTTCGTGCTTAAAGAGAAAAGTGACTAGTTTATGAGGTATGTCTCAAGACTTGTTTTCATAATGTACAAAAAAAAATAAAAAATAAGCTGCATGCCCATTTATTAAACCTTTGGTGCTAGGAAAAAAAACATACACAAAATAATTACATTTAAACTTTTAAACTCCTCACCAGAGTGAGTTTACAGCAAGAAAAGCAAACGCTTCTCTTGTGGGAAAGCTTGCACAGACTGTCAGAGCAAGATTCATTTTAAGGCTCTGCCTGAACTGATTAATAATAAATAAGATTTATAATAGTGGACCATCTGAAAGCATCCCACTGCTATTAAAAAATCCATACGTAAGCACTGGCAGTAGAAGCTGCATCTCCGGCTTAGCCACAATCCTTTTCACCTACACATGAAAAACGGCTGAAACGTGCACGGCATCATAAATTGATTACCTTCACATCCCTACGTTGGGCAACTGTCACAATTCACAATTCATCTATCTCATCCTGGCCCACTGCCCCCCCCCCCCACCCCCGACGCCACGGTGTCACGACAGTTCGCAACCGACGAGCTTTTACAGCTATTTAAAAGGTTAACCTTCTGCGGCCGTCGATAAAACAGAGCAGAATACAAAACGAGCTGTGTTTTTGCTGACCCACACAAGCTGAATTGATTTGTTTTATGGAGTAAACACAGCTTTTGTCTGTTTGGTATGCTTACTAACAGCAGGTTTGGCTCCAGTCAAAAGTTAAGGAAGGCGAGATAAAGGAATTAAGGTACAGTAAACATCGCATTGCCAAGAATGTACTTCAAATACAAATATTTGAGTAGCAGCTTTTTTTAGTGCTGCTACTCAAACTCTTTTGAAAGTCATTCATTTAAACTCATTATTGATTATTCGAGCAGCCAAAAGCGCCACTTCATCTACGTTTGAATCCACCAGAACGTCAACCTTATCTGCGTCATTTCAGTCAGTCAGTTGGCATGCTACGTTCACAGGGTTGCTTCACTTTTTGCGGGTGTTGCATTCCATGATCCCTTGTGATGGGTGAATTTACACTAAATAGAGGTTGTGAAATGTAAAATGAAGAATAAATATTGGTGCTGTGAAACTTGCTATCTTCCATTTAAAAGTAGAATTAGTACAAAAAGATGAAGAGTAGTAGTGTTTACTAGAAGAAGTAGTAGAGAAGAAGTACAAGAAGAAGTAGAAGTAGAAGAATGAGTAGTAGAATAAAAACTAGTAGTAGAAGGAGAAGAAGAGGTATTAGTAGAAGAAAATGTAGAAAAAGTAAAGAAGAAGAGGTAGTAGAAGTAGAAGAAGTAATAGAAGAAGATGAGGTAGTAGTAGAAGAAAAAGTAGAAAAAGTACAAGTAAAAGAAGAGGTAGTAGTAGAAGAAAAAGTAGAAAAAGTACAAGTAAAAGAAGAGGTAGTAGTAGAAGAAAAAGTAGAAAAAGTAAAAGCAGAAGAAGAAAAGGAAATAGAAGAAGAAGAGGCAGTAGTAGAAGAAAAAGTAAAAGTAGAAGTAAAAGAAGTAGAAGAAGAAGAAGAGGTAGTAGTAGAAGAAAAGTAGAAAAAGTAAAAGTAGAAGTAAAAGAAGTAGAAGAAGAAGATTTGATTTTGATTTTGAAAAAATACATTTATTTGCCGCTCTTATTTACATTCTTTTCCTAAACACACAGGTCGGCAAGAACAATTTCATAAGAAGAAGAGGTAGTAGTAGAAGAAAAAGTAGAAAAAGTACAAGTAGAAGAAGAGGTAGAAATAGAAGAAAAGGTAGAAGTAGAAGAAGTAGTAGAAGAAGATGAGGTAGTAGTAGAAGAAAAGTAGAAAAAAATAAAAGTAGAAGTAAAAGAAGTAAAAGAAGAAGAAGAGGTAGTAGTAGAAGAAAAGTAGAAAAAGTAAAAGTAGAAGTAAAAGAAGTAGTAGAAGAAGAAGAGGTAGTAGTAGAAGAAAAAGTAGAAAAAGTACAAGTAGAAGAGGTAGAAATAGAAGAAAAAGTAGAAAAGGTAAAAGCAGAAGAAGAAAAAGAAATAGAAGAAGAAGAAGAGGTAGTAGTAGAAGAAAAAGTAGGAAAAAGTAAAAGTAGAAGAAGAAGAAAAAGAAACAACAAAAACTGCTACAATGCGATACGTGATGCTGGTTAGGTTAAGCCATTTTAAACTAAAAACAAAAACTGAAGTGGCAAAGCCACAGTTTTGTTGTTATTGTTGTTGTAATCTGATTTATGACTTATCGTATTGACTTACGTTTATGCGGCATACGGCACACTTGTTTCATAGAATTTTGACAAAGTCACCAACTCCAATTGAGGTAGATAAAGAAATTGTCTTTCTTCTTACTTCATGGTTCGTTTTCCTCTATTTTAGCATCAACTATAAAACAAAAACATATTTTTCATACAACAATATTAAATTCCTGTTGCAATATTGAGGAAGATAATTCCTGCTCCAAAACACACCACAAAAATCATTTCAATTATAGTTTGTGTTCTCTTTGCTTATTAGTTTCAAAACACTCAAGTACAGGAAGAAAATGTTTTTGTTCGCTAATTTGACAATATCTTTCCTTTTAAAAGAACATAAATATTCCATGTTTACTAACAACAATAATGTGCAACAATGTGTATTTATTTTCTATAAACAAAATAATACCAAATAGCCCACATAGTAAAAAGTTGCCATCCCTAAAACTGCCTTTTTCCTATACAGACGATTCCCATGCATGATGATTGACAATGTCATTGATAGTGTATCGGATCACATCTAAAGCCGACTACATCCGATCAATCGCCGCTCAGTGCGCCTGTCACAATCTCCACGTGATTGACAGGCCATCTCTCCAGGGTCCGCCCGCCTGTTGCCTGAAGTCAGCTGGAATCTTGCCCCACTCCCCCCCCTCCCCCCTCCTGCTGAACAGGAGAAGCCAGATAGAAAATGGATGGCTGATGGATGGTGATAAATAGCAACCACTTATCCTTCCATATTTATGGAGTCATGCACGAGTACATTCCACAAATAAAAAAAGAAAAGAGCTCATGATCGTCATCAATGGCCAATCAATCTCCCACCGACAGAATTTGGTCGGGATGAGTGAAGGTCTATCATAGCTGTGATAAATGTGATCACAATTCACACCAATGATTACATTGGGCCCCCTGTAGGGACTACATGACTCATCCTGCAAGCCCTGACCTGTCTATAAAAATGCAAATGATTCATTGTCATAAAAAGACAGCATGGAAGTCAATATATATAGCTAACAATATTCCTTATTCAACGGACTAAAAAAATGGTATGTTGTCGGGTAATTAAACCAAGCCGCTCTACTTCTTTCGGGAAAACAAAGCTCCACATTATGCATACTCTGTAATCCATGCAGGTGGGTGGTACAAACAGGCCACATATGCAGAGTGGGCAGTAAAAGAGAAATGTGGTTGAGCGTAGTATGTATAGTACGCTATATCGTCTGGAGCGCTAAAGTAGGTCACGGTTTGTGCAGGGGAGAAGACGTGCTCCGCCGCTGGTCTCTGCATCCAAGCTCAACTGCATGGAGTGTACGCAATGTTTAATCCCCTTTTGTTCTGTCTGCTCCCTCGACGTGGGATGCATGTGACCTGACTGCTTAATTTGCGTCCCGCAATTCGATATGCGCACAGTAACGGTGTTTGCTGCATGCCTTTCAAACGTCTGCATCGTTATCTATAAAAAGATTGGCGTTGTAATGAAAATGCCATCCATCCATTTTCTACTGCGCTTGTTGTGGTTAGGGTGGCAGGTGAGAACCAAAAATTATTTTTATTCAGTGACACAGAGGTAACATGACATCTTCTTCATCTCTTATCTACTCTATGCGCTCATGTTACATGGTGTCTCCTACAGGTATAGTACATGCACTCTAAAAAGTGAACTGTTGAACCAACTTAAGACTAAAAAAGAAAATTGTTGACCTACTTAATGAATTGTTTCAAGTGGTAACACACAACTGAATTAAGTTAATCCAAGTTAATATATTAAGTTTAATGAACTCAATCTGAATGACCTCATAATTAATTAAACTTAATATATTAACAACAATGATTTTTTTAGAGTGTACAGGTAGTCCCCTAGTTACAAACAACCGAGTTATGAACATTTGCAGATACAGTACGAATTAACACTGACTGAAATACCATAAAATGGCGTATTGTGCTCACAAATTCTTATTTTTGAGTGCGTGCCTCATCATGCATTACGGTACTGTACTGCAGTTCCCCTTTTGGCCACAACCCTACCGAGCAGCATCTTATATCTTCTCTCTCTCTCTCTCTCTCTGGCGGGTGACACACTTTCACTGTAATTTGCATGTTCCAATGCAAATAAACTTCATGCACTTTATTTAGCATGTCTGATCTAGTTAAAGCTAATGCTAGGTGTAGAGTAATGCTAGTGCTAAATGTGACAACAGCTGTAAACAAGTTAATCCACTCACCAGAAACGCACACCAACTTCCTCTCTCCCGCAATGATATTGTCCCACATTATTTAAATTTTTTACCTTTTTAAATTTAATATATGCATAAACAGAATATGTCTACTGTATATACATTTATTAAAAAAAATTTTTTTTTAAATATTTTAAACATAACTGAATTGCCATTTAAGTGAAATGTTCGACAAGACACATAAGAGAAGAAAACATCCATCTCCTAACACTGACGAATCATGTATTTTTCCACATCTGCCAGTATGGAAAACGTAGAGAATATTCCACCCAAATGTGAGATCCATTTAATTGGCTCTTCCTTGGAGCATATGGGCCATTATGCAGTGTAGGAACGGAGCTGCTAATTGACAGATTCAGGTGACTATCTCGGAAAAGGCTCCAGTGCACATAATTACAACAGCAACCTGAGCAGCTGTAACATGACATGCATACAAAATGTGAGCATTATAATCAATCACAGTTCCCTGCGGCTTCGCAGAGTTATACGGACTGCAGCATATACTGAAGGTAGCGATGCTTCATTACTGTACAGTACAATAAACGTCACGGTCACTTTACTGTCAATACATTTGGACTTTCCGCACGGTTAATCTGGTTTCTAATGCATGCCTGGGTGGGCGTCACCGGCACTGCTCTTGACTGCCTCATCTCACCGACCAACATAATGAGTCACCGGTGGCAACTTCTCCTCCTCTTCAGTGAAGGCTACACGTGCCCGTGATACAAGACTATGTAGGCTTTGTCTTATTCCTGTCATCTGGAAGATGGCGGTGTTACTGGATCAAAGTGACATAGATTGTATTGCAAGTGGTGCCAAGTGGTCTCTTGGAGGCGGTTATTCCAGCCATGGGTGGCATTTCAAGTGAGTAATGGTCTACTGAGGATGAGGTTGATGCACCGCCATGCATTGTATATTTGAAATTCAACCAGATTTAAATAAGGCTTCTCATTGTGTGAATGCAGATAGACAAGCACTCAGACTGATCCTACCCCCCCCCCCCTCCCCCAATTCAAATGAAATATGAAAGAAGTCAGAGATTTGTAGCTGAATAAAATGTACAGATATAACACACATTGAATTGTTCTTACCATTTCAGTTTTCTTGATTTTTGGGGATATAGCTAAAACGATTAGTGATAGACCGAGAAATTTGTTTCAGGGCTAATACCGATTATTAGTAGTCAAAAAGACACTTTCACAAAAGGGGAAAATATTGGTATCAAAATGTTGGTATCAAAATAAAATAATTAAAAAATAATAATTAAAAAATATATACAAAACTCCAACTTATTGAACAAATTTTCAGATATTTTATTTATGTGTTTATTTTTAATCACACACAATAGACACCTTTGTTTTAAAATTCCAAAAATCCCAACAGAACCAGGAAGCTCCTAGGGCCAAATGAAAACTCAAAACAAGTAAAAGCGCCCTATTGTTTATTACAGTGAATAAAGTTTTTTAAAAATGTTACATCTTCTCTTATCGTAATTTTGATTTCAAACAAAAACATAAAGAATTCCCAGGGTCAGAGCATCCCTTATAAATGAAACTGAAAATTTAAATAAATAGTTCCCTTAAGTAAACAGTGTTGTCAGATTTTTTTTTTTTAAGTCTGATGCTGATATTCATCAAAATGCTGAATATCAGCACTGTTAATAGGCCCGGTTGATAATTGGTCTATCCCTAAAAATAATATCCAGTGAAGAACTTTGCCTTCAATGTTCATCAGCGGTTATCCGGCACAGTTGCTAGCCACAGTTAGCTAGCTATAGCTATACTTATACCCCCAAAAAGGCAACTTCCCTTCAAATAGTGTGCAGGTGCGGCCACTTAAGAGCACCTCATGTGTGTACATGTCACGCAGAAAAAAGGCGAAAGAATGAGAACGGGTGAATTATTAGTTTTTAAGCCAACGTGTGGGCCAGAACTTTGGGCTAGCATGGTAGCTTTACAGTGCCTCATTGATAGTGCTAGTCGAAAAAGTAGCATCTATTTTTACAGTTTTTGAAAGGAACTTCCCTTCAAATAGTGTGCAGGTGCGGCCACTTAAGAGCACCTCATGTGTGTACATGTCCCGCAGAAAAAGGCGAAAGAACGAGAAAGGGTGAATTATTAGTTTTTAAGCCAACGTGTGGGCCAGAACTTTGGGCTAGCATGGCAGCTTTACAGTGCCTCATGCTAGTGCTAGTAGAAAAAAGTAGCATCTATTTTTACAGTTCGTGATAGAGATATCATCACACATTGTAAAAACATTCATGCTATGTGTATACTAAACTGTCCTTAGCTGTTTAGCTGACCCGAGCAGGTGAAACGCATGTAATTAGACATCGGTGATATGCTCCTCAAATGACTCACATCAGAGCTAACAGCTCAATTGTGTTGTGCGTCATGCGACGTGTCAGAAGTTGTCGAGCGCGCACTATTCATCTCTCGGGGAAATCAATACGCACTTTGCCTTGCGGGAGTCCCAATGATTCACGCTAATCAAGTGAATGCGTATCGTGAATCGATGGCAACACTTGACAAACCTCTTCGCAAAGACCGAAAAGCTGATCCAGTACTAAGGGAAATAAGTTGTGCCGTAGAACAGGTCTGTTTAGAAGTAGAGTAGCTCAAATATCCAAGCCGATGTCATGTTGCTGATTTAAAAGCTCTGCTTGGTGCAGCCTTGTAGTTTACGGCACTCAATTTGACCACAATGAGCAATTCCACACTGTCTTGTTTCATGCAAATGAGCCACTGCTCACCACACCACTATGAAATCCAACCTGCTTGCTTGCAGACATATTTTCCTACATATGGCAGCTCTGAAAAATTACGGTCTTGTGTAATTTCACACCTGAGTGCTCAGGCACTCAACTATTTCTTTACAAGCAATTCAAGTCAATTTTCCCTTAGAATGACCACTTTAAAGTTGTAGTTGCACCACTAAATCATATGGATATTTGAACGCGTATGTGACAAAATATTGATTATTTAGACGGATGTTCTTTTGGTGAATGTTCTTTGGGGGGGGGGGGGATGGGCGGAGGTGGCTTATCCAGCAAATTTTACATGTTGAATCGGCGTCGGGGCATTTGATCACTGTGACTGGCTGTTAGCTAGCGAATCAGCGCACGTGTAAAGAAGAGGAACGTGGATAAACAGTACTGATGAAAAGCCTGGACTATTTTTTTTTGGGGATGTACAATGTCTGTCTGGACAGAAGATCGGGAAGATGACTTTGTCTTTTTTTTTTTTTAGGAGAGACCGACCGGCATTGTATGATATTGAAATGAACTAAGTGTGTTGTGTGCTTCGGTGTTGCTGTTTCTGGTTAGCACTCTTATGTCCGACTGTTACTAAACGCAACACGGGTCTGGCGGGAGGGGAGGGATGTTACGTGCGGGTTGGTTTGCGTGTGTTCTTGGCTTTTCTGCTAGCCCCTCGTAAGTTGTATTCTATTTTACGGCGTCGTTTGTTAAGATGAATACATTTATTTTCTTTGGTCCTTCCTCGGGTCTACTGACGGCCTCACGACTCTGGCTGGAAGTGTTCGGTTTAGGTGAACGGTATGGGACTTTTTAATAGGTTTTAGGTGAACTAATGAATATACACACACGTGTGTGTGGCCAGCTCAGTGGCCTAGTGGTACAGTGTCCGCCCTGAGACGGGGAGGTCGTGGGTGGGTGTGACAATCAGTGAATCTTATCTTATCTTATCTTACACACTCCCACGCACACACACACGCACACTCACCCACATACAAAATTAAAAAAAAAGAGAGAGCAATGATGATGACATGTCAAATTGGTAAAATTACCGAATGAACAATACTGAGCTCTCCAGAGAAAATAAAAAATAAATAAAAAAAAATAAATAGTAATTTAAAAAAAAAGATGAATAAAATGCCGACAAAGTTATGAGAGCCAAACTATGGGATTTACTTTTATACTTGAGGAGTATAGCAACTGTTTGTGATTAGTAAAAGTAACCGGTTTGCTTTGTTTACGTTTTATATCCCGTCCCCGTAAAGAGGTTGCCGGTTGCCTTTAGATGGTATGGAGGGGAATTATTTCTCGCGCATACGCTGAATGTACGTAAAAGCCGGGGTCGGTGCGGTGTGTATTTACGTCATTTTTTTAACGCGACGTCACGGGGGAGAAGGAATCGTCACATTTGTCCGACGTCGAATTGGTGCATCTAGGCCTTAAAATGAAAAATCTGCCTTCTCTTTCAGCTCGTGAAAAAATGGAAGCAAAAATAAGGGTTGGATATCATCCAGAAAGAACAGTTTCGTTTCTCTCTAACAGGGTAAAAGTGTCCCTAAAAGATCTGCGGGGGAAAAAAGAAGTCCATTACAATGTGAGAGACGCCGCCCGGCATCCCATCTGACGGCGACGCCGCTTTAATCTTTCAGCAGGTCGAATACATTAAACAGTGAAGAGTGCCTCTGAGGGTGAGTTAAAAAATTGGATACAATTCATTTCCCACAGATCAAAACCAAATACAAAAAAAATGTAGGCCACGGCAAGCTGGCTGCCGGTCCAAGCAGGAAGAATTGATGTTTCATTACTGCTGACCTGATGCCTCATCTTCGGGGAGACAAACGAGGCTGTTGCACTACTTTGCACTTGTAGCGCGCGCGTGTTTAATTGTTGCTATATGAAGGTGTGACCTCATTCGTTAACACCTTTCCCCGCTCTCCGCGGAATCGCCGGGGTAGATCATGTTTTTTTTCTCAGTTGTAAGATTTGTAGAAACAATCCACTATACTGGACGCTTCATTAGGTACACCTCCAAATCCATTCCCATCCAACAAATGTACAGTATGGGATTTTATTAGCATTTAGCCAGTGAATGTATACGAGCAGAACAATGCTATTAGAGGCGAATTCCAGTTCGACAAATGCAATGAGCAGATTTGAGCTAATCCAATTAGCTGCAATATATTCCACGGATTTCGTTTTCCGCAGTGATGATTATATAGAGCAGCTCTTGGAAACGTCAACAACTTGAATGCGATGAAAAAACATCGTCACAATCAGCTTGATCAGCAAGTATTTTGTTTGCCTGCTGTTTTTCCTTTTTCTTGATTATTATTTTGAAAGTGAGACTGGCGGGCACAAAACCTGACGCGAGTATAACCATGGCCAACTCTTCCAACTTTGTTAAGGACACGGCCTACAGTGCCTTACAAAAATCTGGATTAACTCACTTGTTTTGCTTTTTCTTTGGATTTTTGCTACACATATCCTAAAAAAAAAAAAAAAAAGCCAGTTATTTCTTGTCCTGTTCAGGGTCACATGATGAAAATTCATTTTTCATAACAGCAGATAACTGATAGTTATCCCTATTTTTGTCTTCCTAATCACACGGCTTTGTAATTATCTGGCACGCTCTTTTTTTTGCCATTCATCGCAATCTGCCATCGAGTTGAAAAGCGTTTTTTTTTTTCTTTAGTCGACAGTAACAAACTCCATCAAGCGCCTCCTCCGTCAGTTGACTTTGGAGTCAAGTGCAATTACGCAGATAGATTAGAGTCAATTGTGGGAGCATCTTGATGAATACTCATCCTAAAAAGATTTTGCCACTCATGCGCTCTTCATCTAAGACAAGAGAAGTGTGATGTGAAGGAACGAAAAAGGAAAATAAGGTGATATTAGACTGCATCCTGAATTATGAATGCCGCTGATAATGGAAGTGTGACTGGAAAATGAAAGATGGGGAAGGATCCAATTAGGCAGAACCCTGTGGAGGAAGTGTTTGGAAGTAATGGTGGGTCACATGAAGGCCACGTCATTCACTCCAAAACTGCAATGAATGTGCAAGTTTCAGTGATTGTTTAGCATCTTTATATGGTTTTCTTTAAGACTTATTGAAGATATTACTTCTGTGTAGTTAGTTGTTTTGCATGTAAAAAAGTAAGTGAGTTACTTTCGACCAAGTCCGATAAGTCGACTTTAAAAATAGGTCGACTTCAATTTTCTGGAATCATGGTCGCAGCAGTATTGCAATGGTGGCTGTGATCTGATCTGTAGTTCTTCTGTTAGTGCACCATCTAGTGGCCAAATGGTGGATGTTATTTGTCTGCTTAAAATCACTCACTGACTTTAGTGGGTTTTTATTCAAGACAATGCAGCACATTGAGCTTCCCCAAAACACAGGAAAGGAAGTTCTGAACGTCCTAAAAATGACTTGTGCTGTACTGTAATTATTCCAAAATATAACCTGCCACTTCGTTTTAGGTGTTCATTCCCTTACCAGCAGAGGGCAGTCACGCACTAAAAGTGTCCAGAAGAAGACGGGAACAGGAAGTTATTGACCTCATGTAGCTAACAGCTAGCTCTACCTGTGTTTACCCATGGAATCATGTTGAAGCATTGTCTGTAAATTACTTTTAAGACACTATTTCATGTGTAATAAAAATATAATGATGTGTGTGTGTGGTTAGTGTTTGTTTACCATAAGTGTAATCGCTAGTGCGCTAATGCTGATCGCAATTGCTAATTGTTTAGCATAGGCTAATTTTGTTGATTAGCAGATGATAAATTATCAATTCAATTTACGTCCAACTTAATGGTTCAACAATATTTTTTTTTGGGGGGGGGGGGGGGTAACTCAATAGGATAATCGATAAAAAGATTGTTGACAGTACTAGCTTGATCTTCACATCAATCATTTAGTCAAAATCTCTGCTTGGATGATAAAACAAAAATAAATATTGGTCAATAGTAATTATTGAGGTGTACTTTTGTTCTCTTCTATTAAAGACATGTTTTCTTCAGTGCCAACCCATTTAACTGATTTGTTCCAGCATCTGTTATGTTGCCTCATCAACAACCATCAACCGTGACGCTAGATAATGAGGAATATAAAACATTAAACAAGCCAAATACTAGATAAAAAATTCCGGTAGGATTTCGATTGCTTAGTAGTGTGTAACGATACTGCGGGAGATTTGCCTGCATTTAATTAAAGTGGGCTGGGAGGAAAGGCTTACAGATTTTATCAAAAGATGTAAATGTAAAACATTGCTTCGGTAAATCTGTTGACACAGGTCACATTTAGCCAGAGTGCATCAAATCAAACCTGCCTGAGTGTGCAGTACTCCAGCTCAGACAACTTCAATGTCACAAAAAAAAAAAGAAAAAAGTAGTGAACATGTAAGTAGAAAACGTAATCTCTTAAGCTTGCCCAGGACAATAAGTACAAAGCCTGTATCTATAAAGAATTAGTGGTATTGATGAGAGACTTGACTAAATGTCTAGCTTGTCAGTTTGTGTGTAGTTATTATCGTTTCTGAATGGACAGTCTCCCACTGAGACGTGAGTCATGTCGGTGAAGACCTATTATTATCATCATGTGCCTAGGGTGGAATTTAGACATAAGATGCAGTGCATTTGGCTGTTACAAAAAAAATATATAATAATAAATAGTACAACCTTGAATTGCGATTCTCATTTAGTATGATTCAGAATCAATTTTAAATGTCCCCAAATCAATTTTATTTCAATTATCTTAGACTGTCTTGCCCTTGTTTGTGTGTGCTTTTATTGGGAGCACTGTTCATGTTGTACACGATTTGGCCAGTTAGGGGCAGTGTGGTTCCGCTTGTTCTGATACACGGTTAAGTTGTAGCCACGTAGAAACAAAAAGTCATGATCAAGTTATTCCAATCAAAGTTGTTGTTTTTTTTCCAGTGTAGGATGTTAAGATGCTTCTCTGTATACATTCCTGAAGCGTTTTGTTCGAATAGTCGTTCTTTTGAGTGATAATTAGCATTAGCGAGTCAGACTGGAGTAGATCATGACAATTCTTTACATATCTATTAATTGAAGCAGAAATCATTGCCAATCAAATCCTTTTTAATCTAAAATCGTTCTGAATCGATAATGGATTCTGAATTGAATCGCAGACCCAAAAATCGGAATCGTGAGACAGTCAAAGATTCCCAGCCCTAATAAACACTAATCACAAGTAACCGAACTGTAGTTGGAATTCATGTTGCAAAAAAACATTGACTCCTCCTTCTTCACATTCAGTTGGTTCTCAACCGGCCATAAACGACATCATTTTGATGACAAAAATTTCAGGGGCGGGGAAAAACATATAAAAGAAATAGGATGCTTCCTGCACTCATTAGTCAGTCAGTGGCCACTATGGAATGACTCATCATCTCTTTGCCAAAGCTAATGTGCATCCTCACACACTACGCTGACATATATAACAAACACGGCTTGCACAGCGTGTCATTAAATCAACCACAAAATAGACAGCAGAGTTAACTTGTAGTAACTCACGGGAAGATTTTAGTACAGAAGCAAAAGGGGGCAACAGTCTCTCCATGCTGGCAAGCGCCGTCTGGCAGCATTTTATCAGTTTTGCACACAACCTTTACAGTCTGCTTCTGCAGCATTCACTACAGTGCTGAAATTGCCCACCTAGCACAATATGGTCATGGTGCGAATTCAAGATTTCACACACAGGTTGGAGCAAAGGCACGCTGGTGCAGGCCCGGTAGAGGACGCACACACTGAGACTAGCTGGCCTCTCTTATTGACTTGTCAGCTGACTAGCCATCCCGCAGCTCTCTCTCTCTTGCGTTAACAGCTTGTCACAGCAAGATGACACACGTCCTGCACCACACGTGCGAGCCAAGCATCCTCCCGCTCGGCAACACACATATACACACTTTTGCGTATGAGGAGCTGTACGAGGTAAGATAAAAACGAGGAGCGAAGGTGAATGCAATCGGCACTCATCTAGAACACAGGGCTCATTATCGTACTCGAAAGTTTGTACCTTTTCCGGGGATAAAAATAAACAGGTAGGTGTGTTATAAAGATAGGTCAAGGGTAATGGGTTCGAAAGATTGTTTGAAGGTACACGCCAGTTTTGATTGAGGTATTAGTGTGATGGTGTTGTGGTTGTAATTTGCAGATATGTGAAAAGAAACTGCATACATAGAGCTGTTTATAATATGTTGGTTATCCAATGGAGCAGGGGTTGGCAAAGTGTGGCCCAGGGACCACATATGGCCCGCTCCGTTCTTTATTTAGGCCCCAATTTGCTGCATTTGTCAATGTTAATGAATATTTTTCTCCACAAATATTTGTTTATTTTTTTTATTCATTTAGCTTAATTTATAAACGGTTATTGGAAATATTGCAAATAGCAAAAAAAAAAAAAAAAAGTAAAATTTTAAAATACATATATATTTAACACATTTTTAAAATTATTTAATTTAAAAATTACATGCATCCTTCCCATTTTCCGAACCGCTTATCCTCACCAGGGTCGCAGGCTAAATAATTGCAAACAACAAAATTAACAAATGAGAAAACATTATTAAAACTAATTAATTGCAATGAATTCATTTATTGTATTTTTTTTATTCAACTATATCATTAAATAATTGTACAACTTATATACATATTTAAATATAATATACACGTATATAAACACATATATATGAGGAATTTATGTCAACATTTTTACTCACAAAATTCGTTGAATTAAAATTCATGTATTTTATTGAATGTACTGAATTATTTGTGCATTTGGTTACCTCATTAAACATTAGTTTAAAATATTATTGTAAATAAAAATAAACACAATTTATATATATATATATATATTTGCATCACCAGAAATTTTAATTATTTTACATGCACATTCTTTGAACAAAAATATTTCCCCCATCCCTATGATCGAGCACGAGGAAAGTGACTGACACTGAGCGTCATTACCTTTGCAAGGACATTTTTAGTGTCACGGATCTTGTGTTAGATTGAGCAGGTGTACCTAATGTTCTGACCAGCAATTTCCTTGCTTGCCAAATGATGACCGGGCTGCATTGCACATAATTGTATAGGCGCACAAAAGCAAGACTTACCTAAAAGGAGCAGCTTGACTTCTCTAGCCGCCTTTTCTCCGTCTTCTCGCAGATTCTTGTCGATCATTTTGGACCTCTCCGCGGCCGCCTTGTCCTCGGCACTCACCGTGCAGCCCATGGCTCCAAGACAGGGCAGCGCCGAACCTTTCGCCCAGCAAAAAGGCTCTCTAAAGACACAAAAACCAGCAGAAAGCTTTTTTAAAAAATGTTTGGTGAAAAATAAAATCCAATGGCAAAAAGAAAGGGGAAAAAAGTCAATATCTCCGGATGAATGGGAGCTTAACTGGTTCCGGATCATGTGATCATGTGTGTTGGCTGTTACCGGTGATCCATTTCCAAACAATCAGAACCGCGCGTGCTGCTCGCTTCCACCAAGCAGCTGAAATGCTCTCGCCTGAGTCCAGATCGCTGCTGCTCTCATCTCAGATGCGACCTGTCTGCTGCTTGCCTCCGCTACGGTGGCCAAAAGAGCTCAAAAGCAAAAGCAGGGGGTTGCTTTCCAAAACCAATTTAAATTGTTCAGTTTTTCTTAAATTCATAAAGGGGCCAGCCAAGTTATTCATAGCTGTGGCTATAAGAATATCCCCTTTCAATGTACTAATTTACAACCAAATTCATTTAATTGTATAAAAGAGTTAAACTTTTCGGTACAATTGTGGTTTGCCAATCTTATACAGTCAATACATTATATGTAGGGCCTTTATTAGAGCTGTCAAACGATTGCATTTTTTAAATCAGATTGATATCATCTTAGAATTTTGATTAATCACGATTAATCACTTAATTAAATAGGCTTTTTCGCAACATGAAATTTGAAGCGCACCTTTTATGTGTTTCTACATTTAATGTTATAGGGACGTCTTTTCACGTCAACATATTTTGATCCACTGCACACTCTCATCTTCCTCTTTTATATTTTATATAATCAGTTAATACATGATTAATATTTTTGTGATTAATCAATTATTTAATGCTTTAACTTTGACAGCACTAATATATATATATATATAAAGTATTTTAAAATTTTATTGAACGTGATTCTCAAAAACATAAAAAGGTGTTGTGAACAAACACTACCAATAGGTGTCACTATAAAACCATTAATGAGAATAGAATTTTATTTATTTTTAAATGTACATGACTGATTGACTTGTAAAGACTTCTTGTAAAGAAATATGGAACAATTACATTAAGTGGTGCATTGTAATTAGGCAAGGGTCCCATACCAAGTAAATACTGGACCAGTAGTAGTTATGTATCAGGAATTCGTGTGTACATATATCCAACCTAACCTTTTTTACTTTTAATTAGATAACACTCAAAGCCAGACTTTTCAAAGCTGTAGATAAATACAAAATACTCACAATTTAAACCCATAGAAGAATAACAAAATAATATTGTCTCATACATTTAAACTGTTGGATTTTTTTCTTTCTTTTTTTAACAACGCACAACATTTTTAGTTATGGACAAATCAAAACACATCATTATTTTTGTTAGCATATAGGAAAACTGAAAAGAATTTCTCAGCTTCAGTGCATTTCTTTTCTGCTTTTGACATATTAATCATTAAGACATATTAGTTGAAACCGCATACCTGAGACGCAGGGGCAGAGCTACGTGGTGGCCAGGGGGGGCCAAGACCACCTCACATATAGATGGAGAAAATGGCATTATGTAGTAAATTAAGATCAGCAAAACGTTGCTTGTAACTATAAAAAAAAAGAAGCTTTCTTACATTCAAATGTCACACAGTGCAAAAGAACAATTGCATTGCAGCATTCATGACAGTGCTTCAGTTCAAATTGACATACATGTAAATGTCAGTGCAAAACTATATGAGGTGAAAGTGTGACAAGGAAAAGTAACTTTGTCATGTTGAGCTTTGTGACTTCATACATTTTGAACTTTTAAGCATGGAAAATCAATGAGTTCAAGAAAAAGCAAAGTGTATTAAGCATATTTTACACAAAATTAGTGTTCATTCAGGATCAATTCACCACAAATAATGGAAAAAATTAGATACAAACGAAATGAATTCTTCATTAGATTAAATTAATTCAAATGAGTTAGCGGTAGCTTCCTATTATGTAACTTGTAGCCACTACACTGATTTGGTTAGAATCTCTTGACTTGATGTTGACGGTCGTCATCACATGAGCACCAGGGTGGCGAAGATTGTCGGCAGAAGAGAGAGCAGAAGAGGAGCCGAGAGGTACACCGCCGCCGCGCCACCTGAGACTTGTTCGGTAGCCACAAAACTGACGAAGCCCGGCGCAGTGCCAGTGATGCGTTCCAGGATCCACGTCTCGTACTCGGACACTCGGGCGTAGACTCCCGGGACTTCGGGAAAGGCGCATCCTCGTCCAAAGCTCACCACACCGAGTTGGACATACCTGGTAGTATTACTCTCCGCTTCGCTCAGGCTCACCAACGGACCACCCGAATCCCCCTGCAAACATTGAAGCAATTGTCAACTTTTTTTTGCAACGTCAGCGTCAAATATTCAAAACTCGCAAGCAAGGTCACCTGGCACGAGTCCATCCCTCCCTCATCGGTTCCAGCGCAGATCATGTTGCTGGTGATGAGGCCGTATACATCGTTGCAGTCGTCGTTGGACACAATAGGAACGGTCACTTCCTGTAACGCTTGCGGCGACGGAAGTGGCACTGGCGAGGAAAGAAAACAGTAATTAAAAATATACTCACCTGCAAAATACATACAAAAACAATATTTTGTGAAGCGAGGGGTCACCATCATCAAGCACCAGGTAACCCCCAAAAACCACACGATTGCACGCAGACCTTTTCTAAAACTAGCTCGCCAGTGATGCTGTATTGTGATTTCCTTGGAATGTTGTACAATTTGAAAACGTAAACACTTGTAGAGATTTATCAAAATAAATATATATCACGATTTGATGTATTTCATTATTATTTTTTAAAATTTATGTTATTGGTCCGTCCACATATGTGGGTGTTATTTTTACAAATGATTAAACAATAAGTTAAGAAAGTTAATGTTTTTTATTTAACTATTTTAAAGGGGAAATCAACCCCAAAACATTTTTTTTGTTTGACTGTAATATGTTCTACGCAGCAACACTAGTCTCAATATGGTATTCTGTTTAATATTACGTTGGTGGAAAATGAGTTAAGCAACAAAATCCAGCCGTTTTTATCCATCTCGGGCCATTTTGTCACTGTTGACTGAAGATGACATTAATGTTGCTCAGGCCTCAGGTAACGACCAATAACAGCGCAGCTTCAGAAAGCTGTGATTGGTCGTTGCCTGAGCCATGAGCAACTGTGATGTCATCTTCAGTCGACTGCAAGTGGCAAGACGGCCGCCCCCTGAGATGGATTAAAACGGCTGGATTTTGCTTCATAACTCATATTCCACAAATGTAATATTAATCAGAATGTCATGTTTAGACTAGTGACGTCACATATAACATATTAAATGTTTACAGTTGACTTCCACTTTAAACATGCATAGCAAATTATTGCACATATACTAATATTGTAGCGTAGTATTGAGGAACATCACATGTAAAGAAAACAATATAGAACATAGGGTTAGGGTTAGTGTAGCTACTGTAGCTACTTGCAGATGTACGTACCACCAACGTCGATTGTGCCCCATCCGGTGACAGTGACTCGGGTTCCGGCTGCGACGGGGCTGTCGCTAGAGGCGAGGCACACAGGCTGTATGTAGTCGGTGAACTCAACGGGCGAGTCGAGCCGCATGAGGGCGATATCGTTGTCGAAGGGGTTAGGACCATCAGGGTCGTAGTCCTCGTGGCGGATGAGCTGCGCCACCCCGCGCACCTGCTCGTTATCATTGGTGCCTTCCTGGGTCTGGCGGCCCACATAGAGCAGCAGGTTGCTGATGATGTTCGGGCTGTTAACAAACACACACATCATTGATGACTTTTTGCATCAATTCAATGAGCATTATGCTTCTTCTTCAACACTTAGTGCGTGTATGTTCGGAGAGGTAAAGTGTGCGCCGCTGCCATTAGTTTCCAAATGCACCACGGTGTTGTGTTAGCACAACTACTAGTTTTTGTTTTTTGTTTTGTTGCGGTTAGGGTACGGTAATCAGTTATAATCCAGTCGCTAGCCCATATAGCTAGCTAACATCAACCTTAGCCAGCCTAACAACCACCACCTTGAGAAAAGTCCCAGACCTAGCGCCACTAAACCGCACGCTTCCAGAAACCCCCCCACAAATGACAAAAGATTACATCCCCCGTCAAACCCTAACCATCTTGCTAGTACCATCGTTTCCGTCTCCTACTGCCCGACACACCGATACTCTATTTCCGAAAAAGCCCGTTTTTACGATCCACTACTGTCTACATGTATGAAGCCCTATGTGTTAGCATTAGCATTAAACTGGTGGTCTTAAAGGCTAATTTATGTGCTTCATTTAAATACGTGTGTAATTCTCGTTTTTTGTTTCGTTTTTTTCTGGGAGTGGCATAAAAGGCTTGAAGTATCTTCGAATAACTGCTTACTACTTCTATCTGCCAAATTTCTGCTTGTTGTAAGTTCCATATAATGCGGGCTCCAGGTGGTAGGTAGAGTGGTACCATCACCTGCCTATGATGCAGGTTGGCGTGGGTTTGCTTCCCCGCCTGGGAGACCATGTTTTTGTGCGTGAGTGAAAAAAAAAAAAGAGCCGTAAGTTGAACAACGGCTCATACTTTAAAAAAAACAAAAACATTTTAATATAGTTGTGGCTTTAAAAAACAAAACAAACAAAAAACTGTTGTTATTGTTTGGTCACTAAATTCTAAATTGTAGATTTTCACTCCAGTGGGTTTATATTATATTCATTGTACTTCTACCAGGTGGTGAGAGCCTCACTTTGGGAAGCAGTGAGCGGCGCACAGCACCCATTGGTTGTTGATCAGCGATGCTCCGCATGTGGGGAAGTTATTCCGGTGTAAGCTCATCTGCCAGGGCCACGCTCCTTCGGTTGCCGTCACACCGCCCACGATCCGCTGACTGGTGTCGACCAACACTCTTCCACAGTCTGTCTCACACACACGCACAAACACACACAGCATTTAGGCTTTTGCATTAGCATTCTCACAGCTAACACAGTTACAACATTTGGGTGACCAACAAGTTGTTTTTTGCCGCAGCCTTCCGCTGATCTGTAACATACTTCAAGAATTTTGCTGAAACTGTTGGAATGCCCACTTCTGGTAAATAAAATATAAAGTGCCCATTGCTTGTTAGCTAACAACTGTGCTAAAGACTAGCAATTAAACAGAAGTAGAGCGAAGAGAATTTAGGTAGCTGAGAGGCAACATTTCCGCTTGACAAGTACATTTATCACCTCTTTTAGATTTTTAATTGAGTATGTACATGTAGAAAAAAAATTCACGCTGATAAATTTAATGATACAGTAAATCTCTATCACGAATAAGCCATGCTACCAACCAAGTAGCCGTGACTTATTTACAGCACGGTGCTAATGCTAGTTTAGTATGCTATCACTTTTTTGTTGTTGAAACTGCTACAGAATTCTCCATGACTATTTATCGCTCGCTCTTTCAAAATTGTGCTGTAAGTCTTTATAAAAGAACACATTTGAGAATCGTGCTCCAGCACGTTTCTGATTGTCCTTTGTAAGTGGGGTGGGGTGACAGACGTAAGTAGTAATCATCTGCTAATAGTTTTGTACACTTTCATGATAAGGTGGGTGTTGTCACGCTCCTCAATGTGAAGCAAGTTAAAAGCTGTTTTTTGTATGTGTGTGTGTGTGTGTCCATGCCCATTGTACTTTAATCTCATGAAGTATTTGTCAATGGCGCACCCAAGTTTGATGTATTCAATTTACAGTACAAAGTGTTTAAGGTACGTTATTGGATAACGGTTGTACTCTAAAGTACTATATGTACCAATTTCTTGTAAGCTGTGTGATTGAGAAATTACTTGAATAGGGCCTTCAGAAAGTTTACTGGTTGCCCAATAAATATTATGTTAAATGAAGTACCTTCAAATGCTGTTGTACTCTATGCAAATGGTCCATGAAACAAAAATCCGAATTCTATTACATATTTGAAAAAGTAATGCAATAATTACATTCCTTGGTAACTAATTACATTTATTATGGAGTAATTCAGTTACAATCACTTTTTGGGGAAAGTAACTTGTAATCATGACAACTACTAGTAAGTAATCTGTCCAACACTGAGTTGAACTAATACCATTAATATTGTTAACTCATTCACTGCCATTGATGGGTATAGACGTCCAAAATTAATTTAAGTTATTTCTATTAGGGTTTTTTTTCTCCACTTTTGTCAACAAGAGTATGAAAACCAAGGAAAAAAAATATTGTCAAGCGATTATTTAAAATAAAAAAAATGTAATCGCCTGATGCAATTTTTCAATTAAAAAAAATATTTTACAAATTAGGGGCATCAAGCGATTAAAATTTGTAAGCGTAATTAATTGCATGACTTCAGTAGTTAACTCACGATTAATCACAAATGTTATATCTGTTCTAAATGTACAATAAAAAATTCTAGGTTTTCATACTCTTGTTAACAAAAGTGGGGAAAAAAAAGTTAAACTAATAGAAATAGTCCAAATTAATTTTTGACGTCTGTACCCGTCAATGGCAGTGAATGAGTTAACGACAGCAGCCTTGTTACTGCTAATTCATTGAATTATCCCTGATGCAATCCCTCTCCTTGATTCAGAATTCACATTAGCATCCAAGCTAACCTTCTCTGGCTTCATGTGGATATGTAAGCACACATGTTTGTGTATGGTACACTTAGACAAACCCACACCCAGTGTAATGATGATTTAGCATTTTTCTTCATAATGTCAAAAACGATAGAATGAAAAATGTAGCTCACCTACAGCCTGCCCAGTGCCACCTGTAGGACAGAAAAATATAAAACATTATCAAGATGGAATTCGGGTGAGGCTTGTTGGATACACGTCACAAATATCAGCCGTGATTTAAAAAAATTAATTAAAAAATGTGAAAATCTACAGCAGGGACTGTCCCAAACTGGTTTAACAGTAATTACTCCTCCAGTACGTCACAATTATTTTAATGAAGCTTATTGGCTTACTTTTAAACTTGGCACTTGAGTTGAAAGAACAGCAGATAAGAATGCCTTCTTTGTTAAGGCAAAGTCATTTCAAGAGAAACAATTACGTATTTTGCTTCCACTCCCATTTTGTGTTAAACAAACAAACAATGTAAGATCAGATCAACTCTACTTTTCCGTTTTTCAATTTCCAATTTTTAAACAAAAACCACCAATTACTACTAATTATTATATGGAGTGAGCGAGGGAGTGAACAGCCCGGCGAACAGGTGCAAGCAGGAGCGACTAACAAGAACAGCTAGCAGGAGAAATTAGCTAAAACGAGATCAGTGATTAGTGATCAGTTACTTTTTTTTTTTTTCAACTGGCCGATCGGTGATTGGATCAAAAAATCCTAACAGTGTAATGTTGAGTTCAAACCTTTTTTTTAAGGCTGGATTTTGTATACATGCATTGAGAAATTTATTAGGAAAAATTAAATGTATGAAAATACTATGATGTACATTAGTTCAATAAAACATCAAGTACTGTAGATTGTTAGTAGTGATTAACATAAAAAAAATATTAACTAATTAAATGTTAATGATTATCATGTATAAGGAATAACATCACCTAACATAAAGAATCATTCATATTAAGAACGGTAACAAGCTAATAAACCTTATCAATTATCACTCAGACGTATAGTTTCCCTTTTATGGTTGCACTTGTGTCATTTCATTGCTAACATTAAAATGTTTTTCACTTGAGTTCAGTTTAGTTTCTTCTTTTTTTTTTGTGGTAAAAATCACAACTCCAAATTGGACTTTGCCGCAACACTTTTCATGTGTAATGGCCTCAATGTCATTGACCCACAACACACAATGTGTATATGAGTTTAAAGTACTAAATAATAAGAGAGAAAATGAACTAAAACTCACCAGGAACCAGGACGGCGAGGAGCAGAAAGCCGAGCCAACGGAATTCCATGCTGTGTTTGGAGTCAGCGCGTAAGAGAAGGAACTCAAGGAGTGTGTGCCCGAATGCAGATACACCGCTCTTGTCAGCATGTACACGCCCAAGAGGAAATAAATTACCTTAGTCATTACCTGTCGTGGAAAGTAGCAGGTGTATGTACACACCTTGCATGACACTCACTCACATACACGCAATGCAGCCTGCTGTTGGTCACACAATGGAAAACAATGGAGGACATTAAACATAAACAGTTTAACTCATTCACTGCCACTGAAGGCTATAGACGTCAAAAATTCATTTGAACTATTTCTATTAGTTTAAAAAAAAAATTCCCCACTTTTCTTAACAATAGTACGAAACCCTAGAAAAAAATATCGTACATTTAGAACAGATATAAAATTTGTGATTAATCATGAGTTAATTATTGAAGTCGTGTGATCAATTACAATGAAAAATGTTTAAAAAAAAAAAAGAAGAAGAAAAGATTATAAAAAAGATTTGGGGCGTCAGGCGATTAAAATGTTAATTGTAATTAATCGCATGACTTCACTAGTTAACTCACGATTAATCACAAATTTTATATCTGTTTTAAATGTACAATTTTTTTTTCTAGGTTTTCAAACTCTTAAGAAAAAAATGTTAAACTAATAGAAATAGTTCAAATGAATTTTTGACGTCTATAGCTGTCAATTGATTACAATTAAAACATTTTAACCGCCTGACGCGATTTAAAAGAAAGAAAAGATTATTAAAAATTAGGTGTGTCAGGCGATTCAAATTTTTAATCGTACATGAATTTGTTCTAAATGTACAATAAAAAATCTCGATTTTCATACTCTTGTTAACAAAAGTGTGTGGGAAAAAATGTTAAACTAATAAAAATATTTCAAATTAATTTTGTACGTCTATAGCTGTCAATCAAGGCAAAACAGCCACGTTCCTGTGTGGCAGTGTATTTCCTCTTACAAGCAGTTTGCGTACATTTTCTTTGCAGATTACAAATCTTCATAAAACAGCATATAACTAACCATATCATAATAACCCTAGGTATTGAGATTTATTTACAAATTTAGCTTAAATCTGGAAACAGCATAGTTATGCAATGCACACACAAACGCACCAGGGAACACAAAAAAACTAAAAAAATCCTGTTCTATTGGCAGATTATTTCGCTGAAATGAAGTAATTACATCATTTCTGCCCCCTCCAAGACCAGCTTTTGCAGTGCTGCTACTTCATCTAGCAGTACTACCACAATGTAGCCTTTTACAGCACTTTCGCAACAACTTTACCAGCACCTAAACATTCTTGGTCCATCGAAGAAAATAAATGCTTCCAGGAACTAATGTACCAGGCACAAAAGTTCCTATGGACTGTTAAGATTAGATTAGATTTATTGGTCCCCACAGGGAAATTCGTCAGACACCATTGCACGTCACAGGCAACAGGAAACAACAATAAACCACATGGGACAAAGACAAGGCTGACAGACAGGTCCGTGAGGCCTGCTTCAACTTTCTCCAAGGCTTGATTGTTCGGTCTCTGCACCCTGAAGGTCATAGGAAGTATTGGTGAAGTGGCTGGGTGACGTCTTTTATTATGGCGTTTGCTAAGTGAGTGATTTACCAGTTGCAGCTGTGTCGGTGATGCGTGTGAATTCGGTACACGGGGACGGGGTTGAATGTACAGATATGCGCAGGCAGTCATGGGTGTAGAAAATGTACGAGAAGGGACTCAACACGCATCCCTGTAGCACCCCGGTGTTGACGGTGATCACAGGGGATGTGGTTGAGGCCGCCGCCCTTCTGTCAGTGTCGATGAGGAAGTTGCGGATCCGTTTCAGAGGTGTACTTTCTGGATCAACAGGTGTTTCTGTCGGGTGTTGAAGGCGGAACTGAACAAAGAAGAATCTGGCAAAGTTATCTGTGGACACTTGCAGGTGTTGTTGGAGGAGGTTCGGCAGCAGTTTCTCCAAGTTCTACATTGTTGTGGATGTTAGGGCTATGGGTATTAGTGATTGATATTTTTCTTCTTCTTGGGACTGAGATTATGGTAGCGGTTTTCCATAGTGTAGGCGTTATGGCAGTATAGAAAGATTGGCAGAAGAGGGAATGAAGTATTGGAGCTACATAGCACTATGGACTGTTGTTGATCTTTAATTCAAATAGAATGGAAATCAAAATAAATAAATACATTTATTTATGACATTATATATTATTTATTTTATTTTACATATTATTATATTACATTTAAATAAATACACAATAATAAATAAAAACAAAATTAATTTAATTCAAATCAATTAAAATTTGTTACAACAACATTTTTGACTTCTTGACTTCTTTTATTCTGATAACTTTTGTACAGTAAAACCAAACTACATTTAAAATAGCTCATGTGTGAAACTAATTGACAAAAACGAAAACAAAAGGACATTTTTGCTTTTAGTTTTGGTTTGAAAACATAAAATGTAGTTTCAACTAATTCTCATTTTTAGAAAAAAAAAAATCAATTGAAGCTCTAGTTATTTCATTCGTTTATCTTAACTATAATGTAATTGGTTTGGAGAAAAACAAGCTATGCTGAAACTCTAAATGCAGTCAGGCTATTTTATGGAATAGCAGAGAATATTTCATGTCATGCATTGGTTCAGCTGAGGGGTTTGTTTGCACAAAAGCAAGTTGAACCGTAACACAAATGCAGTCAAACGAGTTTACAAGCACCACCATGCTTTGCTCTGTGGATTTCTAATTCTAAATTGGGCTTGGTGGTGATGTGGGGCCTCATCCAAATCACTGGATGTCAGCCAAACGCAGAGCAGGGAGGACAGCTTCGTCTTCGGTGAAACTAAAATGCGCGTTTTTGAAATGGGGGGGGAGGAGTCGGAGTATTTGTAGGACAGAGGTGGGCAAGCTCGGTCCTCGAGGGCCCGAAGTCCAGCAGGTTTTGAAGGTTTCTCACTTCCAACACAAGCTGATTCCAATTAACTAAAATAACCAAAAGAGCAAAAACCACGAAACCACACGCAGTCATAGGAAGTGGGCATGGGAAACAGGGGAACTAATTATTCACAGACTGATGAGACAACAGGACACAGATGGAACACGCCGAGTGGAAGGAGAAAGCTGATTGGCCGATATGCAAGGGGACAGGTTATTGTAAACAGGTGGAAAAAAAGACATAACAAGCAGGCAGCGATGACAACCCCTGTCAAAGCGGCTTAACAGGGGGGAAATTGTGACAGTTTTTTTTGTTTTTAAACAATAACAAAAAAACCTGAACAGGGGTTGTGAAGACTTCTTAAATCCACACTGGCAGTCTGAAGTGACTCATCCAACTATTTATGTACAATGGCGTGACGGGGAGGAGGCTTGGTTTCTGTTTTGGAGCTGCTTATTCTGTTCAGGGTGATGAGGAGCGGGAACCTTCCTCATCGGACTCCAGACAGGCTACACCCTGGACAAACATTCTCACTCACATTCGCACTCTCACTGAATGGGGATGGGAAGTACTCAGACGATAGCGAAACCAAATATGCATAAAAATGTAACTATCCTTTTCTTTATCTAACAAGCTAGCTAGCTAGCTAGCTAGCCGATATCAAGGTAGCTAGCTGTCTGAGCTGTTTTCTCAATGGAAGGATGGATGGATAGATAGATAGATAGATAGATAGATAGATAGATAGATAGATAGATAGATAGATAGATAGATAGATAGACGGACAGAAAATAAATTTTAAATTAAGTTTTTTTTATCCCAGAAAAACTTATAATAAACAAGCATCATATAACTTGATTCCTACGCGGCAAAAGCAATTAGCTAGATGACGTCATTTTTGCTGAGTCATGTACCAGTATTTTTATTTTTCACCCCTCACTTCCTCGAGGGATTTGATAGATTTTTTTGTTTGATTTTCTTTTTTGGTGCTGGCGTAGGGTTATTTGAGTATTTTAAATACAGTAATATTTAGAACTTGCTTTTACTACCACTTCAGTTACATTTTGTGTATTTTGTGCATTAATTATTTGAAATATCATGAAAAGAGGGGTAGAAGTGGAGTTAGGGAGTGGTGAAATACCTGACAAAGGTACAGGTGAACAGGACTTGAGTTACGCAAATGGTTTAATTGCACTGTCCCGCAAAAGGTTGTCTAAAAGTAGTTTCATTTTTGTCCAGGCCAGTTTTCTGATCGACCACAGAATTTGGGGGCTTGGGGGGAGGACGCTTTGTTTCTAAAAGTCATCAGTAATTTGAGTATTTTTCTGACAGAGGACGAAAGCTATTTCAAATAAAGAATGAGAAGTTGACAAACAGCGGCCTCTGGTGGGCAATTGTAGATTACCACCGTAGGTTACTGTATTGCCAAAGGACTACACCCGTTTTGTTTCTTCATCAGAATCAGAAATACCCACTGAAGTACAAATGTCGCATTAATTCCACACTGCTTTTACATGCACAGTATTTGATTTTATTGGTGATTAAATTGAGATCAATTAAATGTAGAGTTAAGCATTTTGGGGGGGAATCTTCTTTTTTCTTTCTTTCACTTCCTACATTTAAATCATGGGCAGACACCAGATTAAACTGGGTTTGAATGACAAATAATATTTAATACACACAAAATAATAGGAAATGAAGTAATTAGCTTTATTTCTAATTGCTTTAATGAAAGACCACCTTTCAGTTGGCAATATCAAATTTGGGGTAAATAATAAACTAATGAATTTCGCCATTGTTACAAATCATTACTTTGCAGTATACACATACTTCAATTTAAAGGCGGTGGCAGGATTTCAAAGTGTAAGTTATGAATTGACAAGATCTAAACAAACAGCACATACTTTTCTGCTATACTGATCACTCACGCATGTATTGTGTATGCATCAAAACTAATAATAAAAGAAGAATACAATACAGGACACCTGATTCCTGACTCACTAAAGTCACTCAACGAATAACTTGTGGAACAATTAAGAAAAGGAAAATGTAGTATTTCCTGCCTGAGGTATTGTGGGGGTTTTCAGCTTCACATTCCCATCTGAAGGAGTGCCGTCATACCACATCAACAATTGAGGAAGGAGAGAGATTCTAACACTAACAAAAATGTGTTCACATTGTTAACATAAAATGTTAAACTAATAGAGATATGACTGCGTCTTTTAATCCTTGATACAGTACTTTTATAATAATTCATAAAATTGAGTTATTTTTCTGCCACTAGATGACATAATTGCATTTGTAAGACTTTGGTGACAGCTTAGTGCATTTTTCTTTCCATATTAAGAGCTTTATAATCTTTAACATGAAGTAACTTGTGAAATTCTGCACATTTTTAAAATTGTGAAATACAACTTGACCCAATTCTCCACAAATATTTGCATTATTATTTGATTAATTACTGCTAAATTTTGACATGTACGTGTCTGCTGCGTTGCGGCTGGAATTCCCCTGGTACAGGCTTTCAAAGTAAGGGGCGGTCATTAATAGCGCGTTAAAAAAAATTGTGGCGTTAAAGGAACTTTAAATTAACTCAAATTGAACGCACTAATTTTGACACCCCTATTTTTATGTAAAGAAGGATTGTCACTATCGGCTGAATGTAACTACAATGTATTAAAATAACTTGGAATTAAACTTAGTTACATTTAAAATCAAGTAATCAATAAAGTAATTAAATTACTTTAAAAAGCAAGTACTGACAACATTTGTTAGATTTAGTTTTATAGGCTAACTCTGGGCAGCTTTTTCATAAATGTCGTTTTTGATCATTTAATGTTTGACAATCAGTCAGATTCAAGTTGCAGAACTGAATTTTTGGGGGTTCAGAGGTTATTAGTCATCATAATCCAGGAATAATACGCAATAATAATAATTATAATTATAATAATAATAATAAACACTTCAGAGTACAAGACTGAAAAGATGAAACAAGTCGTGATGGGAAAAAAAACATTAACCATTATTTTAATGTCAAACTAAAATCTGCTATGTACACTTTACTACGGCGAATGCAGTAAGCCTCACAAATATAAAATGTTTACATTTATACACATCATCAATATTAAGCCAAGTCTCATTCCCCAAAAGCCATTCATGAACTTTACGTGTCATTTTCCAAGAACATCTTTAGGAACAAGAATTGCATGTTTGACATTTTCTTTTCACTGACCTTGCAAGCATTAGTGTGTTCAAAAGTTAAATGCTTTTTTTTTTCTTTCTTCCAGACAGTAGGTAGTTAGTTGTCATTTTGGCGTTATCCCTTCAAATAAAGAACTCGCTTGCACAACACAGGACGGAGCTCAAACACTGCAAATACATTGCAAGGGACGGACAATCATTTCCTCGAGTTGCTCACAATTCATCTGTGAAAATATCGTAATAGCATGAATCCAAATGTCGATTAATACATAAATAAACTGTGGCATCTGTTAAGAATATAAAATCATTTTTTGGGTACAAGCTGCACATCTCGGGGGAAAAAATATCTCTTTAAAAAAATAGCTCTGAATTCATTTGAAATTTGAAAACTCTTCAATCCGCACAAAGAGTACATACAAAATCCTGCATGTCGCTAGTGCACTGCTGTGTGTAATGAAAAGGTGATCGTCAACATCAGGTGAGTAGAAATACAAAAAAAATAAAATAAATCGAACAATATTTTGCAAAAGATTCCACTTCAATTGATAAGCAACAACAACGACAGAATGATCTTCACAAGAGCTCATTATTTTTCTATTAAACCCACCAGTGGGTTGATTTTCATGTTGCGCTGCCTTTTAGGGGAGTTTCATTGCATTTACAGTTTTATTATTATTATTATCTTAAAATATATCTGAAAACCACGGACGGCATCAACAGAAATTCACATTCTCACTTAAGGGGCACTTTTGTCATTCACTTATCTTTTCTTTTGAAAATGTTTTTTTAGTTATTTTGCACTTCTTACAGACCAACATGTTTCTTTTAGTGGTAATAAACTGGACTGAGTCACAGTTAAGAACAACATAACTCATACCGTCATCAATTTTTTTTTTTAGATAGTAGTTGAATTAGTCTATTAGCTGTAAATGACTCCAGAAAGTGACCAAAAGAAGACAAACAAAAACTAAAATTTTTATACATATTAGCCATTTTTTTAAAATAGTTTTTACATTTTGAAACGTGTTAAACCGGGATCGTGCAACGACAATAATGTCTAACGTTTGTCTGGCTGCATTTAAATAAAAATTTTAAAAAATCAAATCAAAATCTATTAAGCGTTGAACTAGTTGATGAGCCAATTTTAGTGTGTGGAAATACAAAATATGCATATATATATATATATATATATATATATCATTTTGTATATACTGTATGAGGTAACAGGTAGTTGTGTTCAGTCATAGACAAACATTTTAAAATATATTCTCAGTTTGACATAAACTGTACTGTAAGATTAATCAAAAACAAAATTACACAATAATGTATCTGAGCAATTAACTCTAATAGTAGTTCAACATTGTCCTTTTGAATTTTAAAAAACACACAGCAGTTAGCAGTTATATAAATACACACTTCCTGTTTGAACGTCTTTCCTCCACACGAAAATAGCTTATCAGCCTTGCAAATGTATCGGATGTTTGTTTTTACAGTACCAGCTGCCGTTGTTTGTGGGTAACGCGGCTGGATTAGCTCAAAACTCATCGTTGCATTCGTTCATTTGTGAAAATAAAGAGCATTGTTTTGCTCTTGTACACTCACTGGCCACAATTTAATTAGATATGTTGCAATAAATTTGCTTTAAAAAAAAAAAAAAAGCTGCAAAAGTAATCATTTACAAGTGTTTGCATCCACTAGGATGTGTTATTTACTATTTTGGTCAATTTTAGTAGGAAAAATATAAAAACAAAAAGCGGTGCAGTTTTCCATTATCGTCGTCAAATGAGCGACGCCTAAGCATTATCAGGTGTGCCTAATCAGGTGGCCAGTGAGTGTATGCGCATATTATTCAAGCTGTCTCAATACAAATGTAATATTTTGCTTGGCACTTTAATGTACGAGTTCTTGATTGTCATCCTGAACACGCTCACGCAGGTTCTAGTGGCCCCCGCCACCGTGGCTGTTCCCCGACGTCCAGTCGATTATTATGAAGCTCAGACTCATTATCATGAAGGAGACGCCCAAGGCGGCAAAGCAGGCAGCCTATAATGAAGAGTTACATTAGCATCGATGCGTCGCCTGATTGAAATGGAACGGGTCTTAATGGTCTCACCAAGATTTTGGGAACGGAGCTCATGGGTTCACTTTCTTTGGGAACGATACGGATGTAGAAGACAGCAGGGAAGATGAAAATAAGGCAAGGAGCAGACGTGGCACCTGGAACCATGAAGCACAGTAAGCACGGCTGTTAAATGCACAGTTTTATTTTATTACGGTGTTGCAAAGAGGTGCAATATTTCCAATAAAAAAACTTTTTTTTTTTTTTAAACGCCTGGAAACCTTTGGGAAGTTTAGTTTGGGCATTTTGGAAATATGCCGTTTGGCACCTTTCACATGCAAATTAATTATAATTTAACTACTGTACAGTACTGACAAGCTCACTTACTTGAACTCATTTGCTCTCCAAAACGTATGAACACATTTGAAATGTTTTAAGTTTCCAAAAGACGTATTTATACGTTTTTTTTTTTTTTTTTTTATGCTAGAGCATACAGAAGGCTTTGATGCAGCCTCTGAACTGCAGAGAACAGGTGAAGCAATGGTAGTAATTACAAAAACGGTGGCAGCAGAGTATAAGAGATCAACCAGGGCCATGTTGCAAACAAGCTGATTTACCCACATTTCTAAACGCATTTGTGAATAATGATGACATTTTGCTATATTCTAATGATAATTGCTGCGAAACGGAAATAGTTACAAATCTACTTTTTTTTTCCTAATAAAAGAAGAGACTCTAATCTTTTTTTAGGAGGTTCCATGTTTTTATAGCAATAGAACACAATATTCTGTGGACCTTGCAAAATCAGTCAAAATCCAGTAAAACAGCCGGGAGCAAAAGGGATTGCTTCAGTGAATATGGCTGGGAGTGAATGAGTTAAAATGTAATGAAACTACCCTATTGAAACTAATGAAAACTACATTTTGTAAACTGCACTTATACAAACACATAGCAATAAATAATATATACATACAGTGAATGACACGTAAAAACAAAATAGTAAATATTTTTGTCATGAGTAGTCATGCAAAATAACATATCATCAAATCATGGATTTTTTTTCTCCCCATAGAAATTTTCCAAATCTTTTGGAATTTTGTAAGCTTGATGTTGACTAATTTCATACTTTTTCACAAAAAGTTGCAATTTACATCATCAGTACCATGAAATTGAAAAATGTTGCACAAATAAATATACACAAACATAGATGAATGGTTGGATAAGTGTACACACCCTAATACTATGCTCTATTTGACTTGACGCTTTTTGGATTTAAGTGCTCTAAATGTGTTGCGAGGACATCAGCTGTGCTCTTCAAGTGTTTCCTACACGATCCCTACTGACGACTCGTAGGTGCAAATGTGTGTTACAGGTGATTCAGCTTTATGTTTGTACCCCTCGCATGTTTGTCAATCTATCGGCCGCTTTGAAAACGTCCTTGGCGGCATGTCAACGGAAACACTTTCAACTTTCACCTCCAGTCAAAGAAACATGACCTCAATTCCGTGGAATAAGCTGCACAGTAATATTTACTCTCTTTGCCCGAACATTTTTTTTTTCTCTCGCTTTTCTATGTCAACATACAGTGGTCACGTTTTTTTTTTTTAGATTTTTAGGTGGGGGTACTGAACAGGTAGCGGCATGTCAAACATGATGTGTAAACACAGACTGTAAATACAGACACAATGAGTAAGTCATAATCCTTTTTTCTGCGTAACTTAAATACATTTAACTTTAACTTTTATTGACGCTTTCCAGAGAGGTATTTACTGTTTGTTTTTTTTTGATGATGCAATTATTTTGGTGCTTTTAGTTTGTGGTGTTGGAGAACTGTAGTGCATCAAACTGAACACTGTTTATAATCCTGGCTAAATAAGGGCACAGTATGTGAAGTATAAGTCCATCAAAAATGAGCATCTGTATAAAGGCAGAACTGTTGAAACTTCTTTAACTCATTCACTCCCAGCCATTTTCACTGAAGCAACCCCCTTCGCTCCCGGCTGGTTTACTGGATTTTGACAGATTTTGCAAGGCCCACAGAATATTCTGTTCTATTGCTATAAAAACATGAAGGAAAGATTAGAATCTCTTCTTTCATCAGGAAAAAAAGTATTTTTGTATCTGTTTCCGTTTTGCAGCAATTAGCATTAGAATATAGCTAAATTTCATCATTATTCAAAAACCTGTTGAAAACACTGGAGAAAAGAGCTTCTTGCAACATGGCCCTGGTTGATCTCTTATACTCTGCTGCCACCTGCTGGCCGTTTTTTTGTAATAACTACAATTGTTTTAAGCGACCTCTTAAGGTCAGAGGCTGCATCAAAGCCTTCTGCATGCTCTAGCATAAAAACACACAAAAACAACAACAACATATAAATACGTCTTTGGGACACAGGTAAAAAAACAAATAAAAAATTATTACATTTTTTTTTTCATTTTTGGGAGCAAATTAGTAAATCTCTAGACAAGAGTAGACTATAAATTGTCTATAGATGTGAATGGTTTCTTGTCTATAGAGAAGGGATGTGGCAACTGGCGGCCCACGGATGCCGCATGGCGGCCTCAACTATACTTTGAGTGGCCAGTTTATTTTTTACAAACCCAAAATATTCTCCAAAAATGTTTTTCACAGAAAATAGGGGGGAAATCCATAAAAAATATGTAAAATACCCAAAATATATTTTAAAATTACTGGGGTGAAAAATGTGAATGTGCACATCTGTGGGTGCCGAACCGCGTGTATACAGTGGATTGTAATATCACCGTTCACCACTAGATGGCAGACATGGCTTAGTTGTGCTTACGGCGTCTCAATAATATTATAATTTGGGTTGAGTTGATTTTTGTAGAAAAAAATGCATTAAATGAGTTGGTTTGCTATCCGGTAGTCATTTATAGTATATTTCTATTGCTACACTTATAGTAGCACAATATAGCTTTGTATAATATGTACAAACCGATGATTCCGAAGATGCCCAGAATGTTGGGAGCGAAAATGACCAGCATGTTGATAAGCATGAGCAGAATCATTGCGATGGCGATGTGACGCAGCCAGCTGAACGCTTTGGTGGGGAACAACATCAGCTGGATGGCTCTGCGCACCTGTGTACACACACACACACACACACACACACACACACACGGGCAGGCAAAATAAAGTTTGTGTTGTCGTCTCCAAGCATAAGAAATCGGAAACTTACTGGGAAGAGCACAATGGGGACGGTGAGTGTGACGGCGGTGAGGACGGCCACACGCACACACAGCATCAACGTGTCGTAAGGATCAATGCGGCTGTAAGTGTGAAGCAATTCTGGCTCCACATTGCCTGCAGGAATAAATTCAGAAACGTAGACGGTATGTTATTATTTAACAAGCAAGCCAGCGACCCAAAACTGATAAGATACAACAAAAGCCTTGTATCGACAATTCTGTTTTTACAAAGATAATAACAGCCAGTTTTGAAGTTATACTGAAAAGTGTTATTCATGTTTTTTCCCCTCACTTCTTCCCTAGTTTCATTTTTTCTATTTAAAAAATTTGTGACGCTGTTAGCAACCCGCCAGGCTTCCCGTTCTGGCTCCCTCTGTTGGTCGTTGTTATTTTGCGTGTTCCTCGGTCAGGTGGGGAAAAATACCTTGTGTGTTTTTACGTACTTGCCCAATAAATCAGATTCTGATATTCTGGTTGCCTTATTTACAGTTTTTATAAAAAGTCTACACACCCCTGGTCAAATGCCATGTTTCTGTTTTAAAAAAACAAAGAGACCAAGATAAATCATTGCCTACCAATATTGTGACCGAAGTATAAACTGATTATTTTTATTTAATAAAAAAAAAAAAAACTGTTGTTTTTAGAGAGGAGACATTAAAATACACAGTTGAGATTACATAAGTGTTCACACCCTCATAACTGGGAAGTGGCTATGTTCAGAATTAACAAATCAAATTCAAGGTTTTTTTTTGTTTTGTTTTTACAATAATATGTTCTATGCAGCCCCACTAGTCTAAATATGGTATTCTGGCTAATATTGCGTGAGTGGAATATGAGTTAAGCAGCAAAATCCAGCCATTTTTATCCATCTCAAGAGGCGGCCGCTTTGCCACTTGCTGTTGACTGAAGATGACATCAATGTTGCTAAGGGCTTAGGCAACAACCAATCAGAGGGCACCTGTTTTCTGAAGCTGAGCTCTGATTGGTTGTTACCTGAGACCTGAGCAACTGTGACAAAATGGCCACCCCTTGAGCTGGATACAAACGGCTGGGGTTTGCTTCAGAACTCATATTCCCCCAAAAATAATATTAATCATTATGTCATGTTTAGACTAGTGAGGTCACATATAACATATTATTGTCAAGAAATGTTGACGGTTGACTTCCACTTTAAATGGAGTCAGCACACAACTGACGCCAAATTAGAAAATTATAGATGCTTTAGTAAGCTTTTCATGACATTTATTTGTTTCCTAATGATGTGGCCAGTTGATGTTAAATATTTTCCTTCTTTTTGCAGCTTTTATAATATAACATTTGAATGTTTTGCAATTATTACCCTCCTAAATACTGAGTAAGTTTTTGATCCTTATATTGTTGTCATTTTCTAAAAGGCGCACTGCATACTGTATATGTCCTGTTATGAACCAATGTATGGATATGCGATTTGGACTCAAATATGAGCACTCACCGTAGAAGGTCAAGTAGCCAAAGAGAGCTGCCAGAAAGTACATTGAGTACATAACAAAGATGGAGATGTTAGACACCCTCTGCATCTTCTTTTTAGTAGGGCTGCACACACACACACAAAAAAAAAAATATGTGCATGTGTTATATTTTGAAGTCAAATGTGATTAAAACTTGCATTTTAGAGAGAAGCAACTCACTCGCGGAGCTCAGTGTAAATGGGGAGGACCTCGGGGTGGCAAACGAAGGCAAAAGCCAAGATGGGGATGGTGTAGGCTGTCTGTGGAGAAGCACACGATACATTACACCTACAAGACGTAAACAATAAATAATAATAATAATATGAATTGTTCATTTCAAAGATGCTTGATCAAAGTTCTTCCACAACGAGCGTTCCCTAAACTGTTCCCACAAAGTAAAATTGTCGAAGATGTCGTGTAGGCGGGCTCACCTGTGAGTTGATGGTGAACATGCGCGGCCCGCAAAGGGCGTCGTCCTCTTCGTGCGCCACTGGGTGTCCGCCGGCGTTGCTCGACACGTTCAGGCTGAGGTGGGCCGCGGTGCTGTTGAGCGAGTTGAACTCCTCGAAGGGGCACGGAATTTGGAACTTCTTGTAGATGACCTGTAAGGGAGACATGACGGGAGGGCATCGGTTGTGTCCGTGTGTAACGACCCCCACCCCACACCCACATAGCTGTGCCGCGGCCCAGGGGAGTGTTTTAATAAATATAATACAAATGTTGATAAAAATGCATTCAATGAATTGATTTAAATCCACCCAAATCACATTACACCACCCGCACCACAACTTAGACCTGTTTTTAGCTGGTCTAAAGTCTAAGTCTACTTTCTGTCACCAAATTGTCAATTATCATCGTTAAAAAAAAAAACCTTGGTCTGCCAAATTCCCCAAAACGATAAACTAGACTTTGCTCGGCACGAAAATGAAGTTTTTACGCTGATATGTGTCTGTCTACAAAAGCAGAGCCCAAAATTTGATAGAGAAGTAGATCTTGCTAATTGGCCAACATACCGCAGTGAGGAAGAACACCATGCAGCTGAGAGAAAATCCGCTGGTGTAGCCCAAGTAACCTGAGAGAAGATAGAAAGAAAGGACTTGTAACGGAGGCTCTTAACTCTACATTCTCTACAAAAATAAATAAAAACAACAAAAAGGGACCAATAAGCAAACGTACAAACAAGGCACTTCCTGTTAGTGCTCTTATTTTGAAACCTGCTGACGGATGTGTCTTACCGAAATAACTAGAACCCTGTGGCAGCCCACCAGGAATTGTCCCACCCCTCCCAATGGCCCAGGCCGGGCCTGGATGTGGTCATAGTTGACATGATTCCTAATTTGCTAGTTGTTGTTTTCACAACCGTTAGTTGGACCAAAACTCACTAATCACTTGACTTCAAAGCTACTGACCATCAATATGTTGGCTTTTTTTTAAGACCAAACGAACCAGCCAAAGCATTCATCTATTTCTGACTTTACCAATCACAGAGCGAATAGAGTGAAACAACCAATCACATCCATTCTAATGTATATTCTCATTTATAGACAATTTTGAGTCTTGATCAAACCTAACAAGTATGTTTTGGAAATGTGGTGTCAGTTTTGACCCACAACATGAAGGAGGATTCAACTTTCAAGCATACAGTACTGTACTGTATTTGCAAAATCATTATGAAAAAGGGCAAAACTAGTGACGCATAACAATCTATGAATTAAATACTCTGACTTTGCAAGCATGTGAAAGCAGATTTGAACTCTGAGTCAAACGGCATGCGCAAGGAGATCGAGTGTCCTCTCACCCAGCTGCTTCATCAGGGCCAGGGGCAGGATGACACTGGCAGAGACCATGATGACCAGATAGTTGCCATTCAAGTACCAAAGACTGTTCAGGACAGAAAAAGAAGGGAATTCATTATTTAGACTTTAATATTCTTTCATGTGCAATGGATTTGATTTCCCAACACTTCGAGCTCAAGTTGTGCAGTGTTTGCTTATGCACTCCCACTGAAATAGAATCCCACATGACAGAGGATTTACTATGAGAGCGCACGCAGCTGCACAGAAGGAAGGGCGAACCCAACGCACCGATGTGACGTCTGCAAGCCACGAAGCCTGCAAAACATGCACGACATGGAATTGCATATCCAATATTGGCATTGCCTCGCTTTCAATCATCTGTTGCTGACTCATCATCTGCTAAATGTGAACGCCGCATGTAACCCCCCCCCCCCCCCCCATTCAACAAGATGTCCATTGATGACATTCATGAAACTTAACAGCTGCAGGGTATACAGTATGTACAGTATATTTCCAATTCCTGGTTGACTTCCAAGTTCTACTTTCAACCACAGTAAATAATGTACATGTGAACATTGTGTTCTTATAACTTACACTATCATAAAGTTTTTATTAGGGATGGGCAAGCACCGATGCCAGGGCCTTATTTCAATTCATCAGTACTCACGACGGCAGATACAATTTACAATCAGGAACTAGAAATTTCGTGCAATTTTCAGGAAAAATGCTATATTGAGATAGATAATTATTATTATTATTACTATTATTATTAATTATTATTATTATTATTATATATCTTAATGTAGCATTTTATATAGATAGATTATATTAGGTATAATAATAATTATTATTATTATTATATATTATTATTATTATTATATATCTTAATATAGCATTTTTCTTATTGTATTATATTTCTTTTTTTCTTTTTTTTTATTGAGATAGATAATTATTATTATTATTATATATCTTAATGTAGCATTTTTATATAGATAGATTATATTAGGTATAATAATAATAATTATTATTATTATTATATATTATTATTATTATTATTATATATTATTATTATTATTATTATATATCTTAATATAGCATTTTTCCTGGAAAATTGCTGTCAATTTTCTATTTTTCTGTTTAATAAAAAATATTATTATTATTATTATTAGAGTACTTGCTGGTATCAGTCTGAAAAAAAGTGGTATTGAACATCTTTATTTTTTATTTTTGTTGAACTCCAAATTGTACCACTTCAGAGGTGTTTGACTTTTAAACCTTGGATGATTTTTGTCTGTGATGGCTGACCTACACGTTCATTGGGTGGACCTCCAGTATTTTTTCAATGTTTTGACAGGCCTCCACAACAGTTTACAGTCAACAGTGTGCGGCTTGTCATCGGTCTTCAAGGCAAGCGGCCAACGATGTGCTTAATGGTGCGCGGGGGAAAAGGATTCCTCACCTGGCCTGCCAAGGAAAATTAATATCGTCTCGAGGGGGCAATGATGGTAAAGTGCAAACATCCATCGTTGGCATCCGCGTAGCAGGACGGCGCTCCTGGAGTGTGTTTCTTTGTGTGCGTGTGGTTTGTAAGTTCAACAATGGCAAGTTATGTCATCTTTAGCAACCTGCCAGCAGGTCTTTGTCACAGACACAGTCATCAGGTTATACATGTTCTTTATTTTAATTGTTTCCTTTTTTAAAAAAAATAGGTCTTGGATAAGAGTAAAACTATTTTCCTAAAGTGCATTTATTAATAGTGCCTTGCTTCTTTTGATGTTAAACTTAGGGATGTTCTACATGACTTTTTTTTCCAGACTGATACCAGCATAAGTTCTCAACTACTGAGTAGTCACCGATTCCGAAACCAAGTACCACTAGTACTTTTGATACATAAAATTTCCACCAAAAAACATCCAATGACAGGTAATTTTACAGAAAGACCTATACAGTATATCCCATCCCAATATAGTAATTTCCCTTAAAATTGCATTCAATTATGTTTTCATTTAAATTAATGTCAATCTTCTATTATTTTTTCCATTTGTTCAAAACACACAACAAAATGAATTTAAACAAACAAACAAACAAACAAATAAATAAATAGATAAATAAATAAATAAATAAATAAATAAATAAATAAATAAATAAATAAATTCTTAATGGGCATCTGTCAGACATGTGTGCCTTTTGTTCCCGATCCTAAAATGAGTGGCCAACACGAGTACTGATACCTTGAAATAAGGCCTGGTATCGGCCCGATATCGATAGACGGTATCAGTACTTGCCCATCACTAGCTAAATTGCTAAAGTGACTAAATAGGGTTAATCAAGGTTTAAAAACATGAGATGATGAGATGAGATGAGAACAGTTGGATCCTGATAATTAATTTCCTGTTAGAAAAATTTGGTTTCCATTGTAGTTCTTTTGTGTAGCTTAACAAAAGGTAAAATTAAAATAGTCCTTGGATATTTCTATTTCTAGTTCAGTCATTCTGCCTCATTTGAATAATCAGAAAATTTAATTACAAAGCACTTGTTTTTTGTTTTTTACCAGTATTTAGATGGGGACATGAATGTAACGTCCACCTGTCTTCTTAAATTGAAAACAAGCAAATGCATGCGTGCCTATCTTTTTGCATTTTGTCAAAGCAGCTCTTCTATTGGACAAGAACCCTGTGAAGTGTTATTTATGATATTTCACTTTTTAAATGTACATTTACGTAACCAGCTGAAATGTGACCCTTTGTTTGCTTCAGGGCCAGAAGAGTCAAGTGCGAGTTTCAAGTTCAATTTCTCCTTGTGTGGCCAATCACAGAAAATCCACTTTAGTTTGACTTCTTATAGCATGTTCGCATCTTGTACCGCTATATATACATTAATATCATAGTATTTTAATTACTTCTTAAGTGGGAGGCGGCATTTGGTTCGTCAGCCGCAAGTCACCGCCATCTATTTTAAGAAGCGTGGGCTGTAAATAAAAAAACACGACTCCCTGCCTCTCATTCCACGCTGACTAGTTGATGGCATGGATTGGAGCGGCGGGAGGCACGCCGGGCGGACATGAAACTCCGATGGGGGCCGGCGCCGAGGAGACCCGCCCTCGCACTCGGAATGAAGACCTCGTGTCACACCATCTGCTGCTGTCACTTGTTTGTTTGTATCGGCTGAAAAGTCATTCAACGCGACTATGTATTTTGACCTATAGCAAACCCTACAGTGGAAACAATTGAAAGCTTAAAATGTATAGGAAATACTGTATGAATGTGACTTTAAGAGGCGGGGATCAGTGGAGTGGGGTGTGACGTCTGGAAGTCGTGAATGTCTGGGCGTGAGCTGTGGCCAACAGCAGCTCCACTGTGGGTGTGCTCAATGTGTTTATATGGTTCACTTTCCTTTTCAAGTTCAATAAACACCCGAAAAAATGCATGAGACTGTGGCTCTCCTTTCCCACATGAGGGCATCACTAAGTATACTGTTAAAATCCATTGAAAAAATGAAGTGCGACCACTGTAGGTGTAATGCAATCTAGAAGGCGAACACTGTATATTCTATCAACTAGAAGGGGAGTTTACAATTAAAAAAAAAAAACTGTCACTGCCGCCATCTTGTGCCTCTAATCTGATAAACAAGAAGAAAAACAAGCATCGGTCAATTATTTGGGGGTACCGCCTCACAAAATGTAAAACTTCAAATGAATAACATTTAGTATAACAGTAATAATTGGTTATGAATAAGTTAACATAAGTCAGTAACCATAATTTGCTTCCTGTAATTGTAACTGCCAGGTGTCCCAACACTTTTGACTGTCCATTACGTCCACATTTCTCATTCTGTGGTACTGACGCTTTAAAGGGGAAGTCAACCTTAAATATTTCTTGACAATAATAGGTTATATGTGACCTCACTAGTCTAAACATGACATTCTGATTAATCAACAATATTATTATGAGTTATGCAGCAAATTCCAGCCGTTTTTATCCATCTTAGGGGGCGGCCATTTTCCCGCTTGCTGTCAACTGAAGATGACATCACAGTTGCTCAGGGCTCAGCCATTGGCCAATTACATCTCACCTGTTTTCTGAAGCCGAGCTGTGATTGGTTGTTACTTGAGACCTGAGCAACTGTGATGTCATTTTCACTCAACAGAAAGTGTCAAAATGGCCGCCTTCTGATCCTGATAAAAACTGCTGGATTTTACTGCTTAACTCATATTTCACAAACGCAATATCTACCATAATACCGTATTTAGACAAGTGGGGCTGCATAGAACATATTATTGTCAATATTTTTTTAAGGGAGGAGGGGGGGTGGCTTCTTCTTTAAGTATACATTGGAGCTTAAAGATGGGAGTGGCCCGAAGGAATGTGGCAGCAGTCCTTTTTGAGCACAATGTTTGTTTTTATACAATATGAGGCGGTAGAAATCCTGTGTGTCTTTGCCCTGACTGAAGGTTGACGTTGCGTCCACTCTAAATCAGCTGACAGCTATCCAGACAAGCCCCCCTTATTGCTCGTTCAATTACAAGCGTCCATTCTCATCACACCCCTCCAATGCCAGCTGCTAAGCCCTTGTGAAGTCACGAGTGTAGCGCTATTGATGCCGTTACTCACTCTGCGTTGGGGTCAGCCTTCAAGAACGCTTGGATGACCAGCGGTAACTCGGATTTCACAATGTACAGGTAGCTGGACATGGCTGCAACAGAGTGAAAATATAGAAGCATGAGTTGGCCTCACGGTAATAAAAACTGCCACACTGTTAATGTGAAACCCGTCACGGTAGACACGAGGGTCAATGATTCTACTGCATCATTCCAAGGGTGTTGAAACATCAAAAGGAATTTAAGGGAAGCTAAGAATGAGAAATATTTATGGCCGATTTGTTATTACTTTCCTAAAATAATGGCCCAAGTTGTTTTTATTTCTGATAACACAAAAAACTGAATTCAAGTACCCAATATTGAACTTATTTTTTCAGAATTTCTTTTCTTTTTCGGAAAACATGACATACATCAATATTTTAGGAGTAACAAAATTCAGATCATGCCATTTAACTCAATTGCTGCCAGCCCAGTTAAAATGGATTTTTGACGTCTATAGCCGTCAATGGCACTGAACGAGTTAAAAAGTCCTTGGTTTTAAAGTGCTCAAAAGATGTAAGTGAAAACATCATTGATATATAATATGTTCATGAGTTGATAAATTCACAGTAAGTCTAAAGCTACTCCTAGTCTGATATGATTCACTCACTCACCTCCAATGTTCTGTAGAGTGATTGCAATGCCGGCCGCCATTTTTCCAGGAATGCCAAAGGCTCTTAAGCCCAGCTGTTCGTAAGCACGAATTCCTGAAACCACAACATTTTTATATAAACATCCTATAAACCGCTCTTCACAGGTAAGAGGGATGAACATTTGAATATTGGATGATGTAGACAGTTTCTTTACAATAGGCTAACAGTTTCTTACCCACAATGCCGGAGGATTTGAGCAGCAGATGAATGGAATAAGATGATAAGGCAGCCACGGCGGTCAAAAGAAACCTGCAACACGATTCAATTCAGTTTTATAATCTGTCCTTGTCTATTCAAATGATTTGTGCACTGGATGAAAGGCACATTCACATCCTATGGACGGTGACCAACTACTTTTGTCTAGCGTTAGCAGTTATTTCCATGTCATGTCAGAAAAGTGCCAGTTTTGGAATGTTTCGACTTGTTTCTTGCAAGAATTGACCATCTTTTGTTGAATAACACATTTGGAACATTGTCATGCATTTGAGTCCATTTGTTTGAGTAAAGCGGTAGACTGCTGCGTTAGCTTCTAATGCTAGCCGCTAGCTTGCTAGCTGCCACTGCCATATTTTCGTCGCTTGTAATCAAAGAGTTTAACATTTTGTGCATTTGCGCTATGGTTGACCATTTTTTTTTGTTATATTAGGGACCTGATTTATTATTGGGTTGGTGGTTAGCTATTAAATTGTCTATTTTTGCAGTCTGGTGGGCGCTCCTGTTCTGGATGAAGTCTCAAAGTCTCTAGAAGTCTCCAATAACACCAGAAAAAGTGTTTGTCTTTTTTTAACTAATCGCTCGGGGAGTCGGGAATTGTAGCCTAGGGTAAGTTGGCAACACTGACAAGCTGCTTAGCCTACTCCATTTTGTGCTCAATGGTGTGGTAATAGAAACCACAATCCGTAGCCAACTGATTATACTTTGAGTATTGTGATTTTTTTTTTTTTATGCCAGAAACTTTTACCAAGTCAGTTGGAGGCTCAGGAAGGAATTACTCCAAATAGAGGCTCAGTAAACCAGAGGGCCACATTTGGGTATGATAGCTGGCATATCAAAAGAGATCATGTCCCATAATAAACCCACCTATATATACAATATACTCCCTTACAGACTCCAGAAAGGCCACAGCCCAAAATAGTCCAACCTGCAGCCCCAATGTGGGATCTGGATTTGCTCATTTATGTCCTCCTAACTACGTGCAGAGCACAAATGTCAGACATGGCCTTTGGTAGCCGCTGGTCATTTAGTCTGCGCACAAGTGGCAGGATTGGGATAAATAAAGACTCTAATGTCTGTCTCAGCTAGGTCAGCTATCTTCATGCATTGAAATTAAAGACCTTGACACTGCTGCGAGCTTTCCTAACCTCTGTTTGGATGTATAATAATCAACCTGTATGGAATCATTACTACCTCAATGTTTGGCCTCAAACTTAGATTCCACGCCTCACCTGAGACAAGCCGATGGGATAAAAAAAAAAAGTTCTATATTCCCTGAGAGTTTTTGTTGTGTTTACACATGCAGATTTTTGTTCATTTCTTGTATTGAACCTCCATTGGATTATGCAGGTGTAAATGAAAAAAAAAGTGTACAGTAGGTAACAATTGTCCATTGAGAAAACACATTATCGCGAAATATTTAAATGCTGGAGGTTTGTCAGGGATTCCATCTCACCCACCCAGAGTGGACTTCAGGGCTTGGGAAAGGGGATGGCTGTGGGTGCACCCTCTGACCAAATAGGAATGTTGAACAGTGGGTTCACTCGCTTGTTTATTATGAGAAATGGCATTTCCATCAATGTGTGGGACTCTATCGCTTTAAACGCTATTGAATAGTAAAGCTCCTGTTGTACTGCAACTGTAATCTTAAGTTTCCCAGGCTTTAAAAAAAAAACTCAGTATCAATTGGTACTACTCACAAGAAGAGGAGTATGCCTGTGTTGGCCATGGCATAAGCCAGTCCCAGAATTCCACTTCCCATAATGGCATTACCCAGGTTGAAGACGGACATACCAAAGGAGGTTTTGCCTTCAAACTGATACAACAAACACAAAACAAATATATAACAATAACAAATACACAAACTAGTAGTGGTGACTTGTGTTTTCTTACATCTGTGAATCGGACTGGTTTCTTTCCATCTGCACTGGGCAAAAATTCCTCATTCTCCAGCCCTCCCTCGGGGTCATCAAACCTAATATGAAACATGTAACATGTAACCACAATTAGTTCAAGTCAATGTTAAACACTTTGTCCATTGCTAATATAGTTTAAATATATGATTCATTTAAGTCAATAACAGCAAATTAAGTTGGAATTAATTTAAAACCTGTCATACCTGACTGTTTGAGTGCCATTTCTGTGCAAGGATCCACCCATTGAGGCAATAAAATAAACATGCAATAATAAAAACAAAAGCAAACAGGCATTTAGTCGACACTCGCCCAACCTGCTACGAAGCTCATTAGCAATGACAAGTTCAAGGTGCAAATACACACAGGACTGCCCTGAACATGCTTGCGGAGTACAGGAAACACTCACTGATCATCCTCGAGCAACGTCTTCATCGGCACGTCCACGTCGTCTCCGAGGGCGTGGCTTTTCCCGTTTGATAAGATGTTCATCTCCGAGTGGGCTTGCTCCATCGTGAAAGGTGTAGCGGATGCTTTTTGGATCGTTTGCTGTCAGCAGAATTCAGTGTCTCTAATGGAGAAGGAACACGTTAAACATTACTTAATAAAGATACAATACGTAATATGAACTGAAAATCGGTGATCAATAGCCCCCTTCAAAAGGTTTGTATGTGTTTAATTGCCACAAGATGGTGGTAAAGCACTAATGTGTAAATGAAACTCCTCAACTCACTTCAATATACTTCCTAGATGCCGCTAAATAATTACTATAAGATATATTCTTATGCTACAAAAATGATACAATGCTATGATACAAAAATATATCTTGTAATTCGGTAACATGACCAGATTTGAGTCAGGGTTGCTACAGTAATAGTTAGTAGTGTAATAGTTAGCATTCTGCACTCTGAATCCAGCCATCTGAATTCATATCAAGATGGAAAGAATATATCTTGTAAAACTTTTACTTATCTTTACAATATTTTGGCCAGAGCACAGAAAGATTTTCCAAAATAAATATGCTAATTTGCAAAAGCTAAACCCTGAATATGAAGAGTGCACTATATCTTGTTGTGTGAATGACAACAGGTGGATATACTGGTGAATTGTTCTGTCATCTAGTAGAAGAACATTTCATTGTTCTGGCTATCAATACATGTCAAGAAATTCTTACGCACCTGCTCATGAATCCCCACACATTTGGGAATTACTGCTATATGCTGTAGCTGTACTATTGGTGAACCAGCCAAGAAACCTTTCATGATGTGTTAGCACTAGCATGTTAATGCTAATGAAGTGTTCTGTTAGCATGCTAGCATGTACAATTGTTGGCTTGGCGTGTTTAATTTCATTTTACGACAGGCATGTTCAACACTAAAAAGTAATGTCAACTTCACAAAATAGGGAATACTGGTGTTTTTCTTTGCTGCAAATGAACACATATTGTTAGGCTAACACCAACATTGCTACCGCATCACACTAAGAACTGTGTCAAACAGTTGGTATTGGTTTTATTATTTGTTTCTGTAACCTATTATTGCTCTTCAAACATCCATTATTGGCCCCTTAATGTTATCATATAAGAAACCCGAAGTTTCTGACGCTGTGAAAGTACCTTGAATGCAACATTTTTTTGGGTAGCATTAGCAACCAGCAAGTGTGTAGCGTATGTTATTCTGGTTATTCTGTTGTCCCTAAGCGTCCTTTCAGCTGTTTAATTACACCCAGTTGGAGTTAACTGTAAAACTAAACACACAACACTAAGAATTACATCCAATGTATATTTAAATACAAAGCATTCTTCGTTTTAGAAACATTGCTAGACTAGCGCTAATGCTAAAAGCAAAGGGAGGATCCCATTCAAATGCTAACAGAAAGTTAGCATCGACTTCGGAGTGTTTTTCCTTCAAATAACAAATATTCACACACAAATGCTGTGGGAACACATAACCACAGGTAAGATAACACTATGCAAAGGCACAGATTTTTACCAATGTGTGAAAAATTAGTTATTTTAATAGAATTCAATCGCAACGTTCTTCTGTACTCACTTTAAGTGTGTACACCATGGATGCATTAACTTAATTTTATGCATTAAATATGTATTTTTAAATAATTGGCAGGTTACTCGGCAATCGGTATTTTTTCTGCCAACAATCGGTACCTGCCTCAAAAAATGCATATCAGTCTCTGCAGTGTATCTTATAGTACAAGCGTATAAAGACAAAAAAAATATGAGAAAACTTTTGTTTAGAAGGCAAAATATTTCCTCTTGTTTGGTTTCTATCAGTTCCTCTGTTGACACAACGTCAACACCTCTCACAACGTCGTCTCCGGGTACCGTAAGTCGGATAACACAAACGTGTCCTCTACCCAGAAAATCGCAGGTCGGCTAGGTAAACAAATCACGCCATCAAAGGTCAAGGCTTGTTTGAGTTTTGAGGTGCTTGCGCTTGTGTTTTGCGTACTGTGTGTCACAAGCCAGCGGATTCTCAGAGGCAGCACTTGTTTCACACAATGGAACAACAGTTTAACAATAAAACAAACCTAAACAGCAGCTCTCAAATTACTGGCAACACAGCATGGTAAAGTATTCTTATTGTAATGTGAAAAAAAAGCTAACATCACTTTTACATTAACCTAATTGGGACATGCAATGGAACCATAAGCTGTCGATAGAGTCCTCAATAAGGACCAATTACAGCTGGAAAAGGCCATATTGACCCGGAAACAGCAGCTTCAAAGAAAAAAATAATTAACATTTCAGCCCGATCTCCACGTTCTCATAAAAGATGATTCTGAGGGATAATCCTTGTGTGTTTTTTGTTTTTTTACATTTGTCCTCCCCCAACCTGCTCGGAAAATGAAGACATTCATAAATATTAAGCCTGTTCAATATTCAGGATGGAAAATCTTTGCGCGCCCGATCAACATCAAGTTGGGCGGAGTCACGCTCCATGATTGTGATATGGAACGTAACATAGCCAATTAGGAGGCGACCAGCAGCTGGTTTGGGCTTCAGGCATGCTTACAACCAAATAAATAACAACACTATTGTATAAGTGTAACTTGTTTGACTTTAGGCTTTTTAGAATGTTGAAGTTAATCATTACTGTAGTATATCAAAACCACTGTGGAAAGCAAATAAGTAAATTTACTTCAGACAGCCCTACCACCTTAGGCATACAAAATTCTACTTCAAGTGTAACATGCATACTGTAATTGTCTTTCTTAACTTTAATTTACTGTGACAATGTCAACAAAAAATACTAATTATTTCAGTTGGCACATTTCTGACTGATATTATATTATTACATTTCATTAGTTTTCAATTAGCATTGGTTGACCGACCCCGAGAAGCCAGAACACAGAAATGGTATGATTTTCATTCCGTTTTAAGGAATTCTGTCATTCTGGAAGAAGTGTGGGTTAAAGGAACACAATTTTAAAAATACGATTTGAATTTGAACTCTGTGTTATTTGAAGCGTGAACATCTCCCACTGCGCGGCTTGTGAATTTTTGAAACGTTTGAACAGGTGATTTTAAAACCTGCAAGCAAATGCATATAGAAACGGGAGCTGGAACAAGCACGAGATTCAACCCAGAGCGCCTGGCAGCGTCAGTTCATCATCGGCCACGTGCCTTCTGAGTCCACAGGAACACAACACATGCGCTCCTGTCAAGGCGGCCACCACTTGATGCACACACGTTGCTCCGCGGCCAGCAGTTCACTTTAGGACAGCACACTAGCTATAAACTCAATAGCTGCTTCATTAGATACACCTGCAATTGTAGATTGCAGTGGTGGATTTATTTTGTTCCGTGACAACACTTGTAACTCAAAACACTCATTTTTTTAAGTCTTCTTTGCAGACATTAATTCCAAGTGTTCAGCTGCCGGTTGGCAATTTTCTAAGAAAGCATTTGGTAACATGAGGCGTGGCCGCGGTCCAACAGTATTACTGAGGAACATTTCCGGCTTCTACTACACTTGAGTTCGTTTTAGTGGTTTAATGTATTTACTGTCATCATAATGTTGTTAATTTCTTATTCTTCTTTCCCTGGAACTGTACTGAGGCGTAACATGTTCCCACATAGTAAACACAATATTGGCTAAGCGTCAGGAAATGTTACTGGTGCTCTTGTTGCTAGCTACTCTGTCAACAGCTCAGCCTTTGGCTAACGGATGCTATAGCTAGCATATGCTTTTATGGTATATCAAAGTCAGTTGGAACTGCGTTTAAAAATGTAACGTATTGGAAATGAATTTTCAGAGGCTATTTTTGAACAAACAAAAGAGCGTCGTTGTTTAGAACTTCTATCAAATGGGCCGCAACTTTGCAACAGTTAACAGTAAACAGTTGAGAACCGCGGAAGGGGGTGATGGGGGGATTTGCTACAAATGCTCCTCAAAATGGCGACGTTGCTCCTCAAATGAGGTAATTGATAAGCAAAACTGCTTTCAAAAAAAGTTAATCCAAGTTATATTTTCCGTATACCATAACAAGAAAGGTTCCTGATGAAATTTCCATTTCTACATTGCAAACACAGTATTATTTTTTTGGGTGGAAATCTTGGAAACTTTTGACCCGGGGAATGGTATGTGCTTACAAATATGTTGCCAAGGTCACCTTGCCTCACTTGCGTGAGAAAAGACTGTGAGAGCCAAAAGGGGTTTGGTATTACGAAATATGCACCAGCGCCAAAGCCAGGCAGTTTGGCAGTTCATTTTACTGTCAAATTTTGAAACTTTTAAAATGTTCATTAATTAAATTAATTATTACTATATTTCACATTAAAAAAGGACAGATTCTACCATGCTTTTAATCGAACATAATTTATTGATTATTCCCCCATAACCGATCAATGAAATGTCGTCAAATCCTTAACTACAATCAGAAAGACAAACAAATATACACTTAACTGACAAAATACCAAATTGTACATTTCCACTTTGTCCTTGTTCCACATTAAAAACAAAATCGAATAAGCAAATATTATTATATACAAAGTCCATTGTCAGTAGCCTCTTCCCCAAAGAGTTTAGTGAAAGTGGGTCCACCGTCATCAGGTACGCAGGTTTAGTGTACTTTCTGCCATATAACGGAAGAGCATTTAATCGCTCTGCCTGTCACTTGCATAAACAGGTGAACAGAGAAACACTAATTGGAAATGAATACTAATTTTCAGACCAGTTAGGTGAAATTGCATTTTCATTGCGCCCCTTGATGATCTGAACTATCCATACCGTACAGCACAGCTGGCTGCCTCCGGCATGGAGAAAACACCTGAGCAACGTCTGCTTGAACTGGCGCACACATGCAGAGGTCGCTGACCGCGGCCGGGCTTATCTGCCCACTGTGACGAACGAACCCAGCAGCAAAAATCCATACAGCGTGTTGTCGCTGTTTAGATTGGAGGCCAAAGTCAAAAACGATGCACCCACTTGACTCAAAATGGGGTCCAACCGATATGGATTTTTTGGGGAGAGGACGACGCCATGTCTGATATTTGGCAGAATAAAATTCCTATAACCGATGTGTATGATATGAAATACAGGTCGAACATTTGACCTTTAGTAGGCTATTTGTTTACTTTTACAACACACAGAAAAAAAATACAAAAATGGTCCGATTTTTTTTCTTCCAGTATGCTGTAATGTGCTAATGTGTAAAAAAAAAAAAAAAAAAAAACATAATTATTTTAAAAAAAGGCAAAAATTACAAAAAAATATTTTTTTAAATTTTATTTAAAAAGGCTATTTTCCAGATTTTAAAATTTAATTAATCTGGCTGATTAAATGGCCGGCCCAACTCAAAAATAGCTGATGTTCAATTTTTTGGTTCTTCAAAAATCCAGTGTTGACCATTTACGCTCATTGGATATTTATCAGGGACACCTGAAAAAAAAACTGAGCAGGTGACATCTTAACAAGTGTTTTAAAATGTGTGTGTGTGTGTGGGGGGGGGGGGGTCACAATGTGTGCTTACGCCTCCATACTCTTCTTATACGTAACACTTGCAGAAAATTCACCACAGCGAGCACGTGTAGCTCAAATCTGATTTCATGTTGGACTTCTTCAGACAGCAAACTCAAGGAGACAGAATCAACTTCACATCCACAAAAATGCGGCCAAGCAGAGAACTCCATTATGCCTAAATTGCTTCGAGACACAGAAGCTGCTGAATTTTTGATACAGATTTTGGATTGTATTTCATTATCTTGCAGTGGTGCACAAAAGGGGCGGGGAGTGGGGATACATGGCGGCATCCATAGCACTCACCCCCAAGTCGACATGAAAATTTCAATGGCAGCATCATGTTATATAATGATATATGATATCTTATATATCTTATATTTTTTAACATTGAAGGAAGCCAAAGGGAAAACAGGCAAAGTTAATACAGAAAGTCTGAAGAGATTCGAACCCAGAACCTCACACTGTGAGGCACGTGACAACCACTAATCTATAATTAGTAGGCTAAATTAAATTAATATTTGAATAACGTTAACCAGAAGATCTGTTTTGTTGTTGATTTGTTGACTTGTTGCTGCTATTTCTTTAACAGGATTTTGATGCTGCCTGCCAAACAGACTGAAATAAACGAAAGATAATTACATGAGCATCTGACTTTATATTTCTGTAACCATATGAAACAAAAGATGGAGCACAATCTGTCAGTGAGCCACATGGTCGTGACATGTGGACTTGGCGCTCACGGAAGAGGGTCTGCAAACACGCTGTTTTATTATTATTCTTATTATTTATTCTTATTATTATTGATTAAGACCCTTCTATAATGACAAATCAAAACCACGACTCTCACGTTGTGCGCCGATAGATGGTCCTCAAACCGTCCGCCTCTTTAAAAATGTCTTCTCTGAGTTTTTATTCATCTGCAAGTGCCTTCAACCGGATCAATCCAGTGCGGTGCACGCATGGGCAGTACAAACACAATGAAACATAATAAGAATAAAAAATATATATATATATAAAATAAGAGAAAAAAAGAAAAGAAAAAACTAAAGGAAACATGACTTACCAAAAAGGGTTCTGGTAGGGAAATTGCCAGGATTAATCCCTCAGGCGCGTGATGAAGAGAATGGTCGTCCCTCTTGGTGTTTTATATTAAAAGTAGTTTGGGAGTTTTACGCACAATCAGAGGGTCGCTCGCCTTCGGTAGCAGCGAGCAATGCTTGTGAAGAAATGGTCGGCATTGTGAAGCACATTGCAGCCCAAACTGTGGGGGTTGGAGAAGGTCCGCCTCCTCTGGTCGCACTCTCCAACCCCCCCCCCCCCCCCAATGCAACCCACCCACTCACTCACACTCTTCGTGCTGCTCAAGTGGAAAACCATTTACGCACGGAGAAGCCTGTGCGTAAATCACGACGCTCGTGTTTCTGCTCAGCGTCACGGTAAAACTCGCCATTCCTAAAAAAAAAAAAAACATCTTCGTCATCCGAGCCTCGTTGTATGTATGCAAATCATTTAAGTAGGTGCAGGAAGTTAAGTGTTAAGCGTTAAATTCCTGGCTCACGTCCGTTTACAATCACTGGCAAACAATAAGCAGTCACTTCCGTTACAAGAGGTGAAAAGGGTAGCAAAAAAACAATAGGAGACTCAGCCATTTTATTAGGTACACCTGCACATTGTAATCCGAGCCACTCCCAAGAGCTGTACTTGTTTATGGCAGTGTTTTACAACATATATCGAGAAATATTTAAAGGAAAAGTTCATTAAACTCTAGGGAAAATACTTTAAGAGAGAAACAATTTAAATATCTACCGACACACCTGATCTAATATATTTTTCAACATGAATCCCATTTAATTAAATTTCCTTAGGACAGGTAGATTTATATACTCATATTTCAAGTTTTTTTTTTTTTTAGAATAACGTTTGAAATATAAAGAAGTGGAATTTATACAGCCAAGACAAACATATTTGGAGGATTAAGATTAAATTATTAAATAATAGTTGCACTGGATTTTTTTAATGGGAGGGGGCTAATAAAAGAAATGAGTCAATATTACTTCATGTATCACTAAAATGGTACCATGATACCACTTTTTTAGAATCAACTGTGTAAAGTCAATAAGCACAACTGCAGATATTATCAACAGCAGGATTTTGTTGACATTACAATGGACACGCTACAGAGGAAAGAATAGCATTTACAATTCAAATGTATATTTATTTTTGATCATAACCAAGATAGGCCTTTGGATATGTAAATTTCACAGGCTCACTGCAGTTATTCAGGTATGTTACGCCATTTGCACACTAGGTTACGATAAGACATTTTGTTGTTTTAAAAAGGGACACGAACAAGCTGTTTTTTTTGTGTAGTTTATTTGCTGTAAACAGACATTTTTTGTATAAACTGTACAATCTCTATTGTACTAAAGGAATATCCTATTAGTGCCACACACAAAAAAAGGAAAACACGTAAAAGAGGGATTACTTTTGACTGTGCATATGTACAACATAAATTATATTTACTTATTTATAAGCCTCCATGTGAACCGTCTATTGGATGGTTCAGCCACTGCGGCTCGAGGCAAAATAATGAAAAAACACACGAGAATGTGTTCTACCAATTCAATGATGCTGTCAATTTACAGTAGTCTCGTGTGTCTCAGTTCACGTGGTTTTCACTCCAACTCAGTAAAGCGAGCAAACATGGCTTTGCGGACTGCGTCTTTGTACGTGTCTGACGCCGACAGGGTGTAGTTGCTGCCTTTCGTACCGAGACCGGCTCCTTTCGTTCTCAGTTGGGCCTTGAAGAATAGAAAAAATTTAAAGTGTGGAATACATCTTCCCCATTTGTCAATAGAATGCCATGAGATGATTTGATACAGCAAAACTCCTCCTAAATACCTGAATGGGTGCGGTGATGCCCTGCTGGTTGCGACCGAGGCCTTTGCCCTCCTTCCAGCCCATCGCTTGCAACATTTTGCTGCCAATGTTGTCACTGTTTAGGCCATCTTTGGTGGGCTGCTCGTAGTTACTGCAAGAAAAGAAGAAACACGTCAGAATCTACTGTAATCATGTTATAAAGTTTTTAATTAAATATTCTTACACGACTGGTGTTGGCTGGCTGTATTTCTTCTTTTTGGGGGCAGGGGGTTCAGGGATGCCGTATTTTTCCCGTCTCTCGGCTGCTCTGTCTCTGTACTTCAACTATAAACACAAAAGGTTAAATATGAGTATTTATATGCAAGCACCGTGAAAAAGCTTTCGTCAAACCTCTGATTCTCTTCTCTCCAACTCCTCCAATTCAGCTTCACTCATTTGGGATCGTCGCAAAACTTCCAGGTTTTTCTAAGCAAAGAACATCTGACGTGAGCAAAAAGTGTCACCGAGGACGCACAAATAATATTTGTTACCTTGTGGAGGTCGGACAGCTGCTGATGTCGTATTAAGCCTTCTTTATTGGGAAACTGCCTCCGACATAACAAGCAGGCGAGCTTCTTCCAGTCGGTCAACATGTCCTGGCCGCCTTCGCCGCCGTCGGCTGCCTCCTCGGGGTCGCTGTCTCCGCTGTAGGCCGCCACAAGGCCACACTAACAGCGCAAAAGAAGATTTTCACACTCCAATCGAAAGACAAATTGATGGGTCTCTAAAGTGAGAACTGAGACAAAACGCTTACCTTGGATGTATTGGCGGAGCTGGTGGCTACTTCTTCTTCTGGAATGTTTATCATCTCTGGAATCATTCTGTCTAGGACACCGGCTTGCTGAAAGTGGAGTACATCCAACTTAGCGGAAGAATAGCAAATAGTGACGTAAAAGAGGTTGATGAGTGCCGGTGTACCTTTTTCTCAAAAAGTGTGAATCCGGCGTCAGCAGCGGCAGCCTCTCTCCTTTCCTCCTGACTGATTGGATGGAAGCTGCTCTTGAAGTTCTCCTTCTGCTTATTCAGACTTTTAGCCCAGCGTTCCATATCTTTAGCAATCTGGAAGGAAATGATAAATGTCAAGGGAAAGAAAATAGCCGCTTAGTCACTGCGCTGCTGTAGGACAAACGTGCAACCTGCTGAGCGGTTTTGCTCTTGGGCTTCTCCTTCTTCTCCCTTCCTTCGCGGGGTTCTTTCGCGTTTGCTGCCGTGGCAGCAGATGCAGCGTTCGCATCGGCTGAGACGGGGACATACGACTGCTTCTCGCCATCCCAATACAGATACTGCTGAGTCTGAGAGTTGTAGTAATACTGAAAAGGAAAAACAACCAAAAGTGTGTGAAACCAAATAATGACAAGAACACTGATTCTAAAAAAAAAAGTGCTGCTTTGAAATTGTGTACCGCTTACATGCGTGTTTGGGTCGTAGTACAGGCCAGTTTGAGGATCAAAATAATATCCTGATAATTCATCATACTGGTACGTGGATGTATCCGGAACAACTGTGTCAATTAAAAGACATTAACAAACCAAACAACAACAGGAAAAGCAGTCAGGTGAATATGGTAATAATGACAAAATGTTTTATACCGGTGGCGTTGTCTGTCGTTTGTCCCGAGGTTGTAGCAGCAGTGGCGGCCGTTACGGTGGAAGCAGTCACCGCATCGGCAGCTGGGAATTGTCCTGCCTGAGATTTGGCCTCCAACTGCTGAGCCAGTTGCAATGCCTGCAAACCATCTATTTGTTATTCTGTTTCTGTCATGTTCATTAGCGATACCAAAATTACCTGTAGAGCAGGCTGGCCAATTATATGGGGTTGGTAGACTTGCATGGCGGGGGGGAGAACTACTCCGGCAGCAGTCGGAACAATCTTCATATTAGGGGCAGCTGTGATTACAAAGATATAAGTGTTAGGTCGTTAGAAACATAATGATGATGATGATGCAACATTTAGCATTTGCTACCTCCGAGAATGCCGTTCTCCTGTGAAGTGCTGGCTCCTGCAACTTGATAGTACGCCTGGAAACATTGCAGAAACGTCAGCAATATTATTATACTAATATCAAGTCGGTATCTTTCAGTAAAATGGCTCTCGGGGCCATATGCTGCTCTTCCACTAGATGGGACTATGGAGCAACATTTGATTGAATACACATTAATTAGCTGATAGAAAACTCCCAATTTCAAGTGTTACAATGGCGACCTCTTGTGTTCTCCTCACCTGTGACATTGGCGTGTAGCCTTCGTGCAAGAGGCTGTACTCGGACACTCCTTCTGCGGTTGGCTGGGGCTGAAAGAGCAACACAATCAGAAGCTTGCAGAAACTGGTAAGAAAATTAAAAAAAGAAAATATTTCTACCTGACTTGAGGACCACTGGGCTGCAGCGATAGCCGTGCTCGCAACAGAAAAGGCACTGACGCGATTCCCATCGGGGAGTAAAAGATCCCTAGAGTTAGAAAATGAACAATCACTATCCAACTCAATACAAGTCACAAAACAAGGAAGTTGGACAGCTACACACTTTCGAGCACTCTTGGCATAATCCACCCCAATTGTTTTCCCATCCAGTTTAAGAGAAGGCTGCAGTCCTTGTAAGATTGTTAGAAGTTGAGAGGCCTCCTGAGTTCACAAATACATCAGAAATGTATTGATTAATATCCCATCAATGAATAATAAACTGCTATCACAAAAAAAAAAAAAGAGAAGAATGCTTTTTACCAGAGGAGAAGACAGCTGAACAAACGCAAAGCCCCTGTTCTGGCCCGTCTGTTTGTCCTTGATTAGGCGAATGTTGTTGGGAGAAAGATTAGCATATGGCGCCAGGACGGTCATGATGCCTTCCACGGTGCTCAGGGGAGCAATATTTCTCAGGATGATTGCTGTGAATGAGGAAGAACAAATGACCACATGCTGAGCGGCCTTCCGTTCCAGATGAAGCGGCATTCATCAAATTAAAAAGGTCCTTACTGTCACCACAGAAGTCTCCACCGGGCTGAGTTTCATGGATGTCGGCGTTACTGCTCGTCTCGCAATCTGTTGAGAGAAAGACAGGCTTGGTGAATAAATGTAACTTTTAGATGATTTCTACTAAAACCCTTTCAAAAGGTTAAGACCATGTTTTCTAATTCAGCCAATTGAGTGGAATTTAGTTTGAAGTGCATGCTCTCCCTTTCCCATCTGTGTTCATAAGGCTTCTCGACGCCCCCTTTCCCCCCCCACCACAGAAAAAAACCCAACAAAAAAAAAAACCCACTGAGCTGCATCCCAACAATGATGCCACAGTCTGCTTGCATGTTGGGATTCGGTGGCCTCCTGTTGATTTAACTACTTACCAACTTTGACTGCTGAACACCTGAAGCACCTCAGCCGCCTCCGGAAATTGTACAGGCCACACTGCAAGTAACCGTTCACATCATTTTGATTATACACCTGCAAATGCCCTCCTCCACAGCGCTGCCTGAGACAACTTCAAGTCTATATCGGTGCAGCACACGCTACTTACCTGGGATACCACCTAACCTCCAGTTCTTATGCTAATAGATAACTGAATTCAGACTAACATGACTGCAGCTATTTAAAACTCGACGACCAATTGACATGCATGTAGAGTGTGGTAGTTTGCTTTAGCGGAATGAAGACATAGCATCAACTTACAGTATTGCAGAGCCAGTCGCTATAGTTGTGTCGGGGATGACTGTAGTGCATGTCCACATTTTTCCCTTGGATGACCAGACGTTTCTGAAAGAGGAATACAAATGTTAGCAGAGTGTTTGTGGCGTGTGTTGATCTCAACTCAACAGAGCAACCATTTTGGAAGGGGAGAGGAGGGGGTGAGGGACCCCCAGCATGTATCCTTTGTTAAAGACAGACGTGATGTATGTGATGTGTAGAAGGATCTTTAAGTGTTTGGGACCCAAGTGCTCAGGCTGAGCCGGAGTAAAGTGTATTATGTGACCCTAAAAGACAAGTCTGACTGCTTTCTGAAAAACCACAGATGAGCTCCCCACAAAAATATTGGCAAAATGACTATTATAAAAAAATATATATTATTTTTTAAACCCCATCGATTATATATATCTATGTATATTTTTTGCATGGGGCTATCCAATAATTCCAGCGTAACAAATGTATTAATAGTATTAGGTACACGTATTATACATTAAAAAAGATGGCCTCACGAGTCCAAAGAAATTTACAGGATATTACTGGTATTATAATACAAAACAAGGTATTCATCCAGGGAAAGAAAAATTACATAATAGACTTTTTTTTTTGATTAATCAAAACATTAAGGTTGCCTTTGGGGTAATTTTCCCTATATCTCCAAGATTAAAACTAGACTTGGCGATTGTGAAGCAACCTGATTGGTCTCCATCCATCGGGTAGCATCTTGCAAGTGATAAAAGTCCACGAAGGCGAAACCACGGCTTATACCTAGAGACAGCATTCAAATATAGACGGGAGGCGTGTTAGTTAAGAGTCCATGGGCATATTATTAAAACTGTTCCACAAACTGCTTCACGACCCAGGCCTTGATTGGTAAACAACAGGCCAATCCTTAAAGAGTTTTACCACAGTAAAACAAAAAGGAAAGAGGAAAACACTGCCCGATACCACAGATCAACAAACGTGTCCCTATTGCTCTTCTTACTTACCTGTAAAGGATTCCTAATCATCTTTAATGATGACAATTATTTTTTAAGAGCTAATCTGACCATGTCGCTATTGGGTAAATGGGTCTGACTGGAAGCAGATTTGCCCTATGGTCAAAGACTCGGGGAAAGTCAAGGTCCACCATGTGCAACCAGTCTCACCTGTTTTCTTTTTCATCAGTCTGACATCGGCAGGCTGGGGACCCTCCAGCTGATCAATGGCGAAACATATCTGAATGACGCACAAGATCGTTACGATAAGAAAGGCCTTCTTGCACACTATTGCCCGCATGCAAGTACAAAAATACACACATCTTCCTCAGTGACGTGAGAAGAAAGACCCCATAGCATGATGGTCTTGCTCCTCTTCTCATCCCCAGGTTCTCTTCTGTAATCCTGATCTAGGTAGTCGCCATCGGAGTGATATCCATCTTCTGATCTGTCACTGTTGCGTCTTTTCCGCTCTCTTGGCTAGAATACAAACAGACCGCACATCAGTTACTCTTGCATTATTATTAAGCAATTGGAATTTGACATACAGCGAGCTCCTGTTTTTCATGGATACAGGGATGTGATTTGACCAAAGTGAAACTATCTGAAAATTTAGCCGGGGGTCTGGGGGCCGCTGGCACCCAGCTAGGTCCAGGGCAGTGCCCTGGTGGGGGGACAAGGGGGGGGCGAAGCCGCCCGGAGCTCATGGGTTTTCCGTGTTTTTAAGTACTTTCAATGCACTCACATGACAAAGAAATAGACAAAACAACAGCATAAATTTTCAATGTATATTGAACTATCCCATATAAAATGGCAGTTTTAGTCAACTCAAAATCAGTCACATTCAAAAACATTGGACTGCCTTTGCTTTTAAAAACTATCACTGAGAATATCATCATATCTAACTCATGTGATTACTAAGTTAACACATAAATGTTGAAGAGTTCAAATTTCATGAACAAATAATTGTATCATGACCAAATGAAAAGTAACTCATATTAGAGCATACCACAAATGTCTTTGTTATAGCAGAAGATGTTATCTGTCGGAGTCATGTGCATACACAATGAACCACTAAAAAACAAAATAAAACAAAATAAAAAATCGGATTTTTTTTTTTGGGGGGGGGGGGATAAAAAAAGCGGAATTCCGCGAATTAGCGGAAAAATCACATCCCTGTGGATAATAGTATTCCTGTAACACCTCTTCTCACTAATGCTGTCAAGATTACGGTGTAATCACCTCTGGACTGTCTCTGGATCCTCGACGATCTCTGTCTCTGTCTCGCTCTCCGTCCCGGTCTCTGTCTCTGTCTCGCTCTCCGTCCCGGTCTCTGTCTCGCTCTCGCTCTCCATCTCGGTCTCTGTCTCGCTCTCCATCTCGGTCTCTGTCTCGCTCTCCATCTCGCTCTCCTTCATTGCGATCGCCACGTCTCTCATCCGACCAGCGGCGATCACGCTCTTGATCCCTCTCTCGTCTGTCCCGCCAATCAGAAGAGTCGCGGGGAGCGTCGGAGCCATACCTGCCACTCCGTTCAGTCCGACTAATCCTAATACGGGGTATTGCAAAAGACAATTTAAGTATGTCAAAAGGACAAACCATACCTTACAATCAATTATTCACTTCCACTTAAAATGTTCAAGTAAGGCAATTTATTTATTTAATAAATGTATCTGCTCACCTAGCTATACCAGTGGCATACAGTGTCAGGTGCAACAATTACTAGGTCAACTAGAACATTGTGATTTCCAAGGAATTTTGCACAAGTTATCATTTGAAAATGAAAGTGGTTATCAGTTTCCTACATTGTTAAATCATTGTTGACCTTTATTGAATATATCATTTATACCGTAACAGTTTCAATCAAGTTTGTTGATCCAAGACAGTTAATACCTGCTATCGTGGTGCTGGAACTCACCTCTTGTCTGCTCCCATTTGTCCCGACTTTTTCCACACGACCCTCTACAAACCAAGCATAAATAAAAGCTTGTTTAAATGTTGTTTTTTAAAAAAAAAAATATATATATATATATACACATGCATACACAAAGGCAAAATGCGGCAACGGAAAGAAACGCTATGGCCGCACAACAACGTACTAATTTCCACCTCCATCATTTCAAATACGACTTTCAACGATGTGACCCGAAATAAATTGACGAGCACACATTTAAATTTCAGTAACTCACCCGTGTGGGTCTGTTATTTAAACTAGTGGTGTAAGATCTTAAACTTGATATTTTCGAAGTTGACAACCAGCTATATTCAAGGACGTGTCTCATGAAAGAACGACGACACCTTCTTCTTCCCAAGATGCAACAGGGTTTTCACTGCATCACATCAAAACACTATTATCCCGATTTTGCCTCACAGGATGTTGATGAATCATATTGTAAGGCTATTTATTTTCCATTTTCGCCATGCATGATTATATGACGTGTAATTAAGATATAAGTAGGATTATATGCATTTGCATTGCGGTGAATTGTGACATAAATGGCCCAAATGAAACCCGACTATATCCTGAATACAAACAAGAGGGAATGAAAATATTATTATACTATTTTGTTTGTGCGATTCACAAAAATCCCTCGATAAGTCATGCAAAGGCTGACGATGCAAGTGCAAATTGCGTTGTCCTGCTTTGTCGAATTTGTTATTTGCGTTTTGCATGTGCCAAACACCGCAGAAGCGACGAATTAACGTAACGTAAATTGCGCGATCTATTGTGGGCATCAACACTTTCAAGTTCTTGCCGTGTTTGCTTTGTCTATTTGCATCGCTTCGGGAACAGTTTTGTTTACTCACCAGAAGTGCTCTACAGTCACGACACATTTCCCAACTATGGAAGCCCATTCCCAGCAGTAAAACAAAACAAAACCCTGCATACATACTTTTCGTTTTAATACATTGCAATGTGTTTATGCATACATACTGCTCAAGTGTTCTTATGCAAGGCACTCTGTGGCAAAACATCTGTGTTGTTCCAAGATAAGTAAAAGTAAACATCAGTCATTTTATGAGCCCGCCAATAAAATGGTGTGCCTGCAACCTGTGTCTGTATGGAGACGTGTTTTGATGATTAAAGTTTAAATGCCACATCTCATTTCTACTTTTGATTTGAGTTAGAATAAGGATATGCCTGAGAATAAAATTTTAGAATTAAGACAACAAATATAAAATGATTTTCATTTAATAATCTGTTGTACTTCGTTCTATTTTTGAAGAATCAACACACGAGTGAAGCACAATGAAAAGGTTCATGGGTACAAGGAAAAACAAGGTTGGGAACACCTGTTTTAAGAGTCAGAAGCCTCTAGATTAGAACAAATAAAAAGTAAAGTTTTCATCTGATGCATGCAAAAATAGTCTTCACAAACACTATTGGAATGTCCTGACTAATAAACGCTTATATTCTATAGAATTAAATATTAAAACATTTTTGGCTGTAGTCCACAGTGGTATGAAACGGCACAATATTTTATTGGAAAGCATAAACACTATTCAGATACAAGGAGGGCAATATACCAATACATGTATTGCAAAATTGAAATAACAGCAACCTACTGAGCCATTGAAAAACCTTGTTTGAAACAACACAAAAAAGTCAATATTGGTTTCATTTTCAACAGTGTTTTTCTTATATTTTATTACAGTATGTAAATGGTGACACATGAACAAAGAGTGCACTGTACACAGTCATTAAAGACTACACAACAAGACAACTTGGCACAAGAGGATGGTCCCCAATCATCAATTCTGTGCTGTGTTATTAACATGATGTAAAACAAGTGGTCCAATGAGACCTTCTGTTACCACACCAGAACCAAAGTCTCCAAAATGTTAAAATCAAAGTTTTTGATGGTTATGTTTTTGTTTCTTAAAAATGCCATGCCCAAATAACACACACTCAGATAACCATTTCCAGTATACTGCACACAAAGTTGGTGGAATCATATAAAACAAGCAAAACTAGTGATACAATCTTAAAATCATCATCAAAAAGGAGGCTGGAATCCATCACGCAAACTTAAAAAAAAGAAAAAGTGGGCCACTGGGAGATGGGATGAGAGCATCGGTATGCTGCAATTTTCCATGATGACGTTTAAGTCAAAGTCTCGCCTTTTGTCACCTGAAAAAGATATAATTATGTAGAGGTAGAGATTTAGAAATTGCAAAGACAATATTGCTACCACTAGACAAAACAAAGGGGATGAACTTGAATACTCACACGCCAGACACATTTGAACAAAATTGTTTTGTTATTGGAAAACTCATTTTTAAGGCTTATACCTCATTGTTTACTTTTCGGAGCTATACAAGGCTATCATATTTATTGGGATTTCACAAGCAAACAGCGCATTAAACTCATATCCACTCCATCTGGTGCAAAGTCACACACTGCAATTCTCATTTGAGTAATCCACTGTTTTCTGGAATTCAAAAGTATCCATGTTATATTTATCCCTTTTTTTTGGCAGTTGAAGGGCTTGTGTTCATACATTCTCCTACTATTGTGAACAGAGCAGGAAGCGAAATGGGCACTGGTTAGTTGCTGGTGTAAGAAGTCTATAAAGTTAAAAGTGATGTTTAATGTATTGTTCATTTATCTATTTTCTTAGTAATTTATATTTATTTAACATTGGGACGCCAAACTAGGGACGTGGTTGTGCTGAGAGACAAGATCAGAGAATTCTGTGGCTGAAGCATTTAAGACAATTACTTCGATGTGCCGAATATGAAAATATTTTTAAAGAAAATTCATCCGTATAGTATGTTAGAATTTATGTCATTAATAGGTGAAATCAATAACATTCATCATACTTACTCTTGCTTCAATGTATTCGATTCTCCTCTCCAAGGCTGTCAACTTCTCATTGAGGGTAGCCAAGCGGGATCGACATGACATGTCTAAATTAGAGACACAATAAAAACGTATATTCATCAGCGCATTCAAAATATACATTTACCACCACCACAATTGACATGTGTGCACACAATGAGCAGACTTTTGTGTAAATTCGTATTTATTCTATTTACCAAGCACAGCTACAAGCATTTAGCCGTGGCGAGCGGTGCTAACAGGCTAGCTACTACAATACATTTGTTGAGATCAGTTTAGGCGTGATATGTCGTTTCGGGCGAATATTTGCTAACAACCAGGCTACATTGTAATACTGTAATATAGTTTGTCATCAATGTGCCATGTTTAAAGAAGGACAACAAAATACACCCACAAGCTAGATGCTATCTGGGAGTGGCTACGGTGGACATCACCAGCTAGCTAGCCAAACGCTAGGAACATCCCAACCTGAATCATACACCGTTGAAAGAGAATGCTTACCAAAAGAGTTAAGGAAGTCAGTAATTTTCTTGATACTGCTCGTGATTACTTCGATGTACTCCCGGTTGGCCCAGTCTTGGTGAATTTCTCTCTGCACTGGATCTTCCTGGCCGGCCATGTTGGACGAGTAGTTTCGCTTTGCGTCAAGCTAGCGTTCAGCTATTAAAACCGGAAATAAACAGGAAGAGTCGGCAAAATAAACTACTGTCTATTTTAGGGAATTAAGATTACAGTAACGTTCTTGATAAAAATGCAGTTTTAACCCGTGGGCAGTATTTTATTTTGAAATGGCTTGGTCAGAACCGACAAAAAGCCAAAAATGGTCACAATAACGCCTAGGGGATTTATAATTAAATGCTAAAAACAATACAAAACAAAACCAGTTGCTTTAATATAAGTTTGTGCAACACACTTTAATTCTACACGTTGAAAACCATTCTAGTGGCATTATTTAAGTTTCATACTGTAAACAGCTTTGTTTACATTAACTAAGCATATTACAAATACAGTACCCACATCTGCCCATAAACAGTAGACTACTTCTTCCTTAAACTAAATGGTTCATTGATACTGACAAAAGAGGTATGACTATTTATAAAGTACTGTAATAATAGATAGGTTTACTGTATAACTTTTTATTTTGAATAGGTCGTATTAAATCTCATTACATTGTGCTGGTGTATGTACTGTAACCAGTGATGTACTTCATAAACTACGCATTGCAAACCAGGCAATTTAAAATGTTTATTGTTGGCTTTAAATAATTTTGTGATATCAGCCTACATCGTGTCTGAATCAGTCTTTTACATATCCATCAGAAACTCCCCATACAAAAACGGTTTCAAGGTGTCTCATCATTAAGTAAAATGTGACTGAATAGTCATGATGTATTACGCATATCATATTTTTTTATGGGCTTGTTCAATTACACTGTGGCAGTGGAGCAGATAACAAAAGGCACAAATACATAAATCGTGACTACATACTTTACTGCTTAAGCAGCTGTTTAATATCTGTTTCTATGTCAATGGTGTGAAAATTCCTGCTGTAGCGCTTATAGGGCTGCCCATCTGGACCAACCAGGAACTTCTCAAAGTTCCAGGACACATCACTGCGACTGACAGGACTCCAAATGATGAACTTTGGATCCGTCATGAGAGCCATGGCATCGTCACAGGGAAATGGGAGCTTTTCCTTCAAAAATACAAACAAGGGGTGGGCATTCTTTCCATTCACTTCCACCTTCTCGAGAAGCTGGAACTTCGGTTCGAAGCCATTCCCTGGACGGACGGACTTAAGTGACTTCAAGATCTCTTCATTTTTGCAGTTTTCCTTTGATCAAAACAAATCAGAAATAGTCAATTCAGAATGCAGATCATGTCAAAAATGTGTAAGGGTTTTACCATCCATCTTTTACTTGAATTAAAATTAAATCACAATTATTATTATTAATAGTCTCCCTAACAGCTGTACCGTTTGAAGTTCGACCTAATTCCCCACTACTATCGTACACATACTTTACATCATTAGTAGCGGTTCAGAATCGATATTTATTTAATTAATGCCTGGGAACATTAGATTGACATGGCGGCAAAGAGAGAATCATATCTGATTGGGTGGAAAATCTAACAAGCACAATGAAATGGAGAGAATGCAATTTCATGGAACAAATATTAGAATTTAGATTGTAAATATAGGCCAGTGCTTCCTTGATGAGTTATCACCATGCCACCCAAAATTGAGATTCCGATTCTCCATTAAACTTCATATCATGGTAAACACGTTAGAAATGCTAGTGGATAATGACAGGGTGGACCTTCACCGGACCCTGTACTGTTGAACAGACACCCGGCCTCACATGTACTTATGTACAATGTTCTTAAGAAAGTTCACGACACATCAGAGTTCATTTGAAATGTTTTTCTACCTGATGTCCAAATTGATTGCAGGGTACACCCAGAACGACGAGGCCTTGAGCAGAATAGCGGCAGTGAAGGTCGTTCATCTGGGTGTAATCCCTGGTTGTTGTTCCTCAAAGAGACGCCACATTTTCAACGAGGACCACCTTCCCCTTCAGTGAAGAGAAACTCAAGCTTTCTCCAGTCAGTAATTTAGCTGTCAGGTCGTAAAATCGCCTAGCAGCCATTCTTATTCCGGAAGTGTAGATCGTTAATTTAGAAAGTTTAATTTCTCAGGGAAGCGGGTCCCGCTAATGTATTATCAACAATTTAGTCCAGCCCACTTTTACTGTTTATATGGGCGTCGCGAAACAAGGAAACAGCAATCACAGTGTACGTTGTTTGTACTTTTCGCTGTTTTGCACCATTTTTTGTTATTTCGAACGTTTATTGTGTTACAAATTGGAAAAGAAGAAATCCATTTGAACAAGTGCGTTTTCTTTTGGTGGCCTTGTCAACAACCAACATGTTTATAACTGTTATCCACCCCTCTTACTGGCTCTAATGGTACATTCCAGGAAGTTTAATTCATCGTGCGGCCAGGTGGTTTGGTCGCATAAATCCAGTCCACAAAGGATGAGTGAAAAATCCTGCTTTTACCCAATTGTGGCTTTTCCCAACATTTTATCACAGTTGCGATTATACAACGACTTTTAAAGGATAATTTCCGCCTGTCATTATTATGTCAGAGTGGACGTATCTGTGTGTGGCCGTTAGCTTGTTCGTCACTATTTTGTTACTTGCAGGATACTTATTGTACTCCGGACTCTTGTCAGATATTGTCATATCAACCGGCTCCCCTCCTATAAAAAAGGTGACGTTCGTATACAAGTTTAAAGAAGGATCGTATAAAAAATGCGCAGAACTGTTGAAAGAGGCCAACAGTATCGGACCTGCGCTTTCTTGCATCGGAATATTCTATGATGATCCCAAAAAGGTAAGCAAAACACGCACCAGAAGTTATGAGGATGAGGCATATTTAATTATACTGTTATTTTAGTTTGTAGCACTTCCTCTCAAAGTGTTGGATTTCAGTGATGAAAAGTCAGGCAATACTTAGATTTAGTCGGCAGATGGCGACAACACATTTCTTTACACAATATACTGCAGCAGAAGGCTACAGAATGGAAATACTTGCCATGACACAATTTTCAAATAAATAAGCACAATACTTTGGCTTTCATGCATGTCAAAATTAGTATGAAAATAGTCAATTTAGTAATAATGAACTGAATTTACAGTTTGGCAAATGAGACACTTATCATTGTGCTTTTCTTTGAGTGTTACTTTTGCACATCTGGACGGGGTGTGTGCAGATTCAGATTTTAACCAAATACTGTACATGCTGCAGTTTAGGCTGCTTGGACGTGTTGATAAACCCCAGCATAATTTAAGATCGCTGGAGAGACGATCAGTATTGACCCTCGGTCACAATTTTCTGTAATGGTGTTTGGCTTAATTTTATTTAGTGCGGTCTAAGGAAGTGTCACTAAATGTGCCTTTTCCAAATTGTATTTTTTGGCAACACAGTGAGCTAGTGGTTAGTGCATCTCCATCACAGCTCTGTAACTAGGTGGCGACCAGTCCAGGGTGTACCCCGCTTCTCACTCAAAGCTTAAATGGAGTCTGCGATCCTTTGACTTGAGTGAAACCTTTATTATAAAATAGAAAACATGAGACATTTTTAAATAATGTCAGGTTACTTGTCACTTCCTGTTACTTCCTTCCCCCAGATCAGGTCATCTGAAGCATCCAAATCATCTGTGCTTAATTACTGTGCATGTGTTGCAAACTAGTAGGCTTTCATCCTCCCAGAACACTCCATATAAAATTTAGTGAGGTGGAATTGTTTGAGATGTTTTCCTACCTTCTGTTCATGAGAGCTTATCCAAACATATCTGAGGCTGTGCACAGCAGGCAATAATATCTGTTGGAACCACTCCTGATACCTAATCCTGCACATGCTCTGCAGTCTTCCAACTCATGCGGTGCGTTTTCCCACCTGTGAGTCCAACAGACATACTTTATTTTCCAATCGGCTTAATCCAAACAGAACTAGAAATGTAGAAACGTCTTACCTTGGAATGCTTAATGGCAATTGTTTAATGACATACAGACAGACAGATTTGGAATATTACAGTGTTAAGAAGCTGGAAGTTCTATCATAATGTAAGGATGGATATTTTGCAAGACAGTCTAACAGTTCATCATGCTGTGTATAATAATAATAATAATATTAATAATAAAAAAATTTAAAAAGCCAAATATGGTAAAAAATTCTCTCACTAGCCCAAAAGGAAGCCCAATCTTATACTTGGAGTATACGGGTCCTTCAGCTATAAGAAGAGCTGTTAAAAAGATTATTTTTTTTAAATCAGATTAGTCACATCTTAGAATTCTGATTAATCACGATTAATCGCTTAATTAAAAAGGCTTTGTTTGCTCAACCTTTTTCCGGCAAAATTTGACGAGCACCTGTTATCTGTTCATTCTTTTGACATTTAATGTTATGAGGACGTCTTCCACATTTTTTGATCCACTGCACGCTCTCATCCTCCTCTTTTTCTAATCAGTTAATTACTTGCGTAATTTAAAATGGGGAAAAAATGACCCCAATATTTTGACATGAACAAATATTCTGAATGTCATACGCAAACATTTATGAAATGCTTTACTTGAATGCATGTAGTTATGTTCATTGCTCAAATACAACCTGTGCTGCCTTTAACGTAACCATCCGCTATATCAAGCTAAAGGATCATCTGCGGTCAAAATTAATAGTGTGATTAATCTGCATTAATACATGATTAATGCGATAATTTTTTTGTGATTAATTAATTAGTTTAAGCTTTAACTTTGACAGCCCTAGCTATAAGTGACCCAATATATGCGTGTGTATATATATATATATATAAATATATATATATAGTTAGTTCAAGTACATCCATTTTTTTGGTATTAGTTAATCTGAAGACTGCTGTCAATCCAAATTTAGAACAAAAGGAATTACACATTTTGTCTGTAAAACACACGCATAACCTTTGCTAGTTTACAAAAGGAAACACCGTAGTCACATGGGCTAACAATTACCATCTTATATAGCGACGTTGTTAGCCTTAAGCAACACATATCTGAACATAAACGCTAATGCATTTATAAAGATAATATAACAATACTCACACTCACAGGCATTTATTGTTTATACTTTGCAATCTATGACTGCCTTCCTGAAAGTCTTCAGAACTGTCTTATACTGCCGCCAGGTGGCCAATGTATGCACACCAGAATTAGTGTGAATTATTATTATTTTTAATTATATTTAATTATGTCATGACTGTATGTTTTTATAAGGTAAAATATAGAGTGCAATTCTTCTCATTCCATTCATTTAAATGGGGAGAGATGAGGATAAGCGGTTCAGATGATGGATGGATTTGAGATATAAAGTGCTCTGAATTATGAGCATATCTTATTACATTCCTGCAATTGTGATTGACCCATTATGTAATTGTTGTCAACTACCTGTATATGATCTTTTAATAGTTGCCTCACCTCACATGGCTCAGACGTGGAATCTTCCTCGCTCCGTCTTAAAGCTTCTTTTCAAAATCTGACAATTAGGATAGCACTGCACGGTCTCAGCCAACTCTTGATTTAGGTTCAAATAATTGGTGTAATGATCTCAGCTCATTAGAGTCCAATCCGCTGGATGCTTTCAGTCCTAGACAGGAACCCCAGAGAGTGCTCTCAAATAGGAGGACTCCCATTTGGTGTCTAACTGGGGAGACACTTGCTATTGATGTTTGCGGTGAGAAGATTTTTTCAAAAGGTGCAGCTGACAGAGGAGAAGTGTCTGCATGACTACTTTGGTCCCCCGACTTGTTTTTCCCGTACCCCGTTCTCACGTTTACCTCCGTTAATTATTTCCTCTGCGGAAACTAAAGACCTCAACAAGGACTTCAGTTTGTCCTGTGATGGTTGCCATGGATACAAGTCTGGAGTGGCTCTTTTTGTTCCCTAAAAAAAAAGCGATCACATATTCTGGGCCCCGCTCATGAATTCCTCCTCCCTGACAACTCTTCAATTCCAAGCGGTGTTTCCCTGACCTAATATGGCCTCTTCTCTGCCCTGTGGCGTACTTCATCCTCTACAAAGATGTTTACATCCTATCCACGTTCTCATAAGCAGCCAAGGCCAGTGTTTTGACATAGATTGTCTTCATTAAAATCACTGTTGGTGAGATGACACGTTTGAAAGTTTTCAAAAAGCCTCGTTGAGGTCATAACATGATGGAAGCTGAGAAGGACGAGTTGGTCGGGAGATGCGAATTAGTGCAGCTGGTATGCTTTGTGGAAGCTGATGAAATAGTCGACAATCTCGCTAACGCTGTCTCTGACAGAAAGTCCATGTGAAACTACTTTATATGCCAGTGAATAGTTTGCCTTTCTATTGCCTCACTCGGCATACTGTAAATCATAAAAAACATTTTAATTCTATCCTACTGCGATGCATTGGATGAATAGTCACTTGTCCTCTGTCGAATTGTTTTATTTGGGATGTCCATGACATTTATCCATTGCTGTCCTTTATCCTAATCAGAGTTATAGGGAAGATTACTCACTCTCAATGTGATTGAACGGTGATTCCCACCCTATTTTTCACACTGCACTTAGCACTCCGTAGTGCGCCGTTGACAAACCCATTTATTGTGTGTGTGCTGTGAGGGTGCAAGGATGGAGTGCCGTGTTACATCATGATAGGACTTGCAAAATGTTCATTTGGTGTGATGTGCCCTCGAATTGAAAAAATCTTCAATTTAAGATTGACGTCGTAGTGATGTCACAACGTCATGGCGGAGTGATTTCAGAGCGCTAACATTAAATAAACCAGTGCGAAAAGCCTCCGGGTTACTTCCTGGTTGGTTGCTACACAAGTACAGTACTTCAAAGTAATGGCCCTTGCATGCTGCCATGAGGTGAACACCAAGAAAAACAATTGCAGTGCGAAAAGGTCTAAAGAAGGCATTTTCACACTCACCTTTTGAAATAGACTTATTTAAGCATTTTTTGGAATGTCATCAAAAACAAAAGTATGGGGAAAAAAATCGAAAACATTCGTTTGAACTCTCACATGGAGAGATCAAAGACATACAAGATGAGACGTCTCCCTCTGTGTGGCAGTGACCTGCAGTTGATCTTTTTTTTGCTTAGTGTTGTCAGTTTCTTGTGGACAAAAGTCAAACAAATAGGCTTGAATTGGGGATCTTATTACATTTGGAAAATGCTGTCTCGCACCTCTCTCTGGGAACCTTGCTGATAGAATAAAATAATTTTGTCTCTGAATACATTTGTATAAATTCATCACAAAGGCAAGGTAGTTTAAAGTTTCCATCAACATAGCATGTTGTTTGTTTAGCAAATTTGGAGTAGATTGCCTGGGGGCAACATCCCTCTGACAAACCAACACAACAGTTACCTGCCAAACATGCTATATAGAAGGGGCAGAGGGACAATTGTTTCAGTGTAATATTATTTTTTTTTAAATGGCAGTTTAGGATTAACTCATTCACTGCCATTGACGGCTATAAACGTCAAAAATTCATTTATAATATTTCTATTAGTTTAAAATGTTTTCCACTTTTGTTCACAATGGTATGAAACCTAGAATTTGTTTGTATTGTACATTTAGAACAGATATACTAGTGAAGTCATGCGATTAATTACGATTAAAAACTTTAATTGCCTGACTCCCCGAATTTTTAATAATCTTTTCTTTTTTTTATCCATTCACTGCCATTAACGGCTATAAACGTCAAAAATTCATTTTAACTAGTCATATTAGTTTAACATTTTTTCCACTTTTGTTAAAAATAGTATGAAAACCTAGAATTTTTTTATTGTACATTTAGAACAGATGTAAAATTTGTGATTAATCGTGAGTTAACTAGTGAAGTCATGCGATTAATTACAATAAAAAATGTTAATCGCCTCTTGCCTTTAATTTTTAATAATCTTTTTTTTTTTTTTTAATGAATTTATGGCAGCAAATGAGTTAATGTAATACATTTTCTGCAGCTGGTGTTGATTTACTTTGATAGTACCGGTAATACTAAGATGTCTACATTGAGGAAGTAAATTTGCCTTGTAGCCAGACAAAATGATTACTAAAATATTATTATTTAAAATCATCTTAATGATATATTTTCCACAAAGTGTATTTAATAGGATTGCATTTGTAACCTGGCTATTTCCACACATGGTCGTGCGGTCATGCAGAGAGGCAAAACAAGAGGCTATTTCTTTTTCTGGATTCTTTACATGTAGTCTTGCGGCTATCGATAAACCCAGTGGGCTGAGAGTTCCCACTGTGAACTACCAAAAGATCCATCCATGTTGTCAAAAATGTGCGCGCAACCGTGCACTATTTGACCATTCGTGAGCAGAATCTGTAACACATTGATGCAAACAATCTCAATATTTCACAATGTGTTTGATGCATATTTTGCATCCTCTGATATGCTATCACTACTATTGATTTCGAACAATCATTAGATGCTATGTTGAGCTTGCATCTGGGATTATCTCTCATTCAGTTGAGATTTATTGAACGCCTTAAATGCTTACAGCTACTCGTCCACACTTTTTCAGTTCCACTAAAAAGACACAAGTGATATATTATTCAAGTGCATTTTAAGAGGCTGATATAGCTCAAAATCTTGTGGAACCTCCAAAGTTGTGCACAACTTGCTGAATGACCCTGGTTGACTTCCAATTCTTAAATGCTTTCCATTACATATACTGTCGACTGAATTGACTTGTTCTAGGCTTACCTGTTACCTTTCTGTGAAATAATACAAAGAAAAAGGAAAACAGTCTTTCTTTAGTTGTCCACTGTGTTTTTGTTGACTGATATCTATCTGCGTGATGAAAATAGAAACGTTTTGTCTGACTTTTGAGATATAAGGCTACAGTAGTTTTCCCAGAAAATTTGGGCTGAATTTCTAATTGTACTACTTGAGCTTCCACTATGTACTAGAATTTCTGAGATGTGCCAGTCCATCAGGGAACAAATTAGGGCCAAAATGATAATAATAATATAACTCAAACAATTTGATTAAAAAGAAAAAGTCAAAGCGAAATGTTCGGCTCAAAGCTTTACAGTTGATCATTTGTCTTCATAGACTGCAGTTACTAGAGCCTCTCATACAATTTTGTATAGAAATAAGTTGGTGTGATGGTGCCGGGAATAGTGTGTGAAAGAGAGAATTTCCCAAATTATTTGATCATTTCACACTTAAAAAAGGAATATAAAGTGCAATAAGTCTACTGCAAAGCAAAACTAACCAATATACCACAACAGTACAACGATTGTGTTATCTACGATCGCTAACACAAGCTGTAGCTAATGGAATGTAGCTTACTACCCCTAGTTAAAAACACATTGTAAAGCCCCCACTAGTGGTCAAGGCTGCTGTAGCACTTTCAATCACTTTATTGAACAAACGGTAACAAAATAAACATGTAATAAGGTCATGTAGGCACTGCTACAGCCACAGCCGATGGCCATGCAGTCACTCAACAGTACGCAGACTTCCTTACGGTTAGCTAGCTGCTAATTTGAGCTCACAGCAGCCAACTCTACAGTCTTACTCGCCGAGTCCCCACACCATTTACCAGGCTACGCTCCACTTTTTCAAGCCACACACGCTTAAAGTCACAGACAATATATTGTGGAATATGAGGATACCCAATAAAACCAACAATAATATCGGTAGCTCAGTTAATCATTGTGATATTCAGAAGAATGATCGAGTCCAATAATGTTTGATCGCTCTGCCGGACTGCATGTTAAATTATCACTACTTATGTTTAGGAGCAATATGAACTTTTGTTCTCAGCACTGTTGAACAAGATAAAAATTTGCATTGTGGCAGTGCATGAAGAACATAAACGTGCCCAAATCACTGTTACAGTAATTTCTGGACTACAAGGTGCGCCTGACTATAAGCCGCGCTAGCTAAATTTGGGGAATACTCGAGTTTGTTACACATATAAGCCGCACCCGACTGTAAGCCGCAGGTGTTTTAATGTTACTGCACTTTAATGTTCTTTTCCATAATAAAGGGCACAAATTGTCTCGCTGTATTTGGGCTCACTTGGTTTGTTTTGCTCTGTGTGACGCTCTTGCGCATCCTTTATAGTGCGCCCCCTTGTTATCTGATGGATAAGCCGCGCCCTTTGTATTAGCCGCAGGGTCGAATGCAAGTGAAAAAAGTAACTGTTTAAAGTCCAGAAATGACTGTACTTTTTTATTCTGTGCTTCTAGTGGCACTCAGCAAGCCTGGATACCCCAAGTGGGTTCATTTGTTTGGAGCCTTTTTTCCCCCCCTCTCCATCCGCCTCTACTTAATTGGCACCAGGGTGCACTGAAGGCTCAGAACGTCAAATACTACAATTAGAGCTCTAATTAATGAGCATATTTGCTCCTAAAATTCGTCAGCTGGCGATACAGAAAATATTTATATTGTCAGCAAAGCAATTTGCTGCCTGTGCACATTCTGTTTTAATGATCCTCCTTATCCGCCTGTGTTTATTGAATTCAAAGGTGCCTGGACCTCAATGTCGCTGTGCTGCCGGCAGTATTGTGAGCGAGGGGGAGGACAAGGCCGACATGGAGCTTCTGAAGCGCTACGAGACATCCGGCTTTAAAGTGTTCTCCTTTCCTGAAGTCACACACGTGGTCACTACCTCATTCCCCCACAGGACCATTTTCTCCATCCTCCTGGGAGTAAAAAGAGTGTATCCACGGCTGGAATGCTACATCAAGGTATTTTGCTTTTTGCACCCATCCGTAACACAATCTGCTTTCTATCGCCTCAGAAATATTCAGGCTTGCACGAAGAAATGTGAACCCCAAATATGACTATGAGGTTGGAAAAAGGCCTACAAAGGAACACAACACATTCACTTAAGCCAAAATTATTTGTAGCCAAACTTGAGGTGAAGTTCAATGTGAATTTATTGAATGGGTGTTATAGGTATTAATCAAAAACATACAATGACTCACAGGCTCATTTTAGCGGTGGATACAAAAGAAATGAAATGTGTGTGAGTGTATGAGACAAAATGAATCCTTGCTAAGGATGAAGTCAAACAGAGGCAATTAAGTGCTCAGTATATAACATCGTGAATGGCTTCATGCACGCCAGTTCCCGATTATATTTGTTTCGTTTTTTTTATAGAAAAGTTTGTGTATTTTAATATTATTTTACAGTTTTTACAGCATCCTCAGGAGTTGTGAAGCCATTATTTAGGTAGCACAGGAAAATGATTTATTGCACCGCACACGTGGAGTCAACTGGAGAGCAAAAGAGAGGAAAGAAAGTGAACGTTGTTTTTTATCACCCTATGATGAAGGGCTTTACTAGGTCCTGCTTGAGGGATCCCGTGTAAATGAGTCATTGGGATGTGCTGACTTGTGTGGCGAATGTGGAGATTGTTTAATTATGCAGTGCGCTCAAAACAGGTGGCAGCACCACAGGTTGTCTTCAGTAGCGCCGCTTCCGTCGGAGGAATGTTGGCTTGGGTCCTGTCTGGCTGCCTCCGCCATCTGTTTGGACGCCCTGTAAGGCTGGCTGCCCTCCAGTGGCACTTAGACTGTCTAAGAGGTCAATGTACACAGCCGATGATCTAGCTGGCCATCGGTCTTCTTCTTCTTCACCTAATTACATCACAATTTTATCGTTGCTTCCCCTCAGGTCGCTCAGCTGTCTGTTTTTAGTGCATTTTATCCATCTGTACCCCTGTTATTTTGGGGGATTTATTCACTGGCTTTAGTTGCTTAATACTCCGTTCAGTAGTGGACTCGGAACTCAAACATAATCTGTGGTTTGCTTGTATTATTTATAAAAATGTTTAAAAGGGGAAGTCAACCTTAAACTTTCCTTGACATTGACAATAATGTTACAGTATATGTGAACCATTTTTATCCATATCAGGGGGCGGCCATTTTGCCACCTGCTGTCCACTGATGATGACATCACAGTTGCTCAGGGCTCAGGCAACGGCCAATCACAGCTCACCTGTTTTCTGAAGCTGGGTTAGGCTGGGTTAAGCTGTGATTGTTACCTGAGACATGAGCCACAATGATGCCATTTTCACTCGACGAGAAGTGGCAAAATGGCCGCCTTTTGATATTGATAAAAACGGCTGGATTTTACTGCTTAACTCATATTCCACTAACACAATATTAACCAGAATATTGTGTTTAGACTAGTGGGTCTGCGTAGAATATATTACTGTCAAGAATATTTTTGAGGGGTTGGCTTCCCCTTTAACTAATTTCCTATATAATAAATTATGGCCTACACATATAAAGTTTGAACTAAGTAACATTTTAGTAATTTAACTTTCAAGTGTAAAACAATTGCACCCACTTAGTGCTTTCAGTGCAAGTTCTGTTCTAATTTAGCTTATCGTCACTGATACCCTTGTGAAAGGGCAGGCACACCAAAAGCCAAACAACCCCCCCCCCCCCCCACAAAAAAAAAGAGTAGGTAATGGGAGATCAGCTGATGCCAGGACACTTTGTCTTGTCCTGTCCTATCTCGCTCCATTTGCTCTCGGATTGTGGATTCTTTTTAAAACTTTGAGGCAATGTGCTAAGGAATGGGCGAATCCCAAGATCAATTAATTTATCACTTCCTACAAAGTCAAACTCAAGGCCGGCGACCTCATTCTATCCAGCCTGCAAAGGGCCTGTTGTACCAAATGCAAAAGCTGTGTAATTAATTTAAAAAAACAAAACAAAATACCGTTAAGGTAGTCACTTTGTTTAATTCAATGCACAGCAGTAAATTCTGGTTTCTGCATCTGCGTCTTTTTATTTCAATTTATCGGTAGCCTATAACATCGGTCAGCTATGACTATGAAATACATGATGTATACCATCATCTGGGCTCAAGCATGTGCCCGGATGATGTTACAATGTTAAAAGGATTTGCAACACTTTCTTCTTTAACTGTACTGCACATTTGCAGTCTCCAGCGGAACAGCACTGAGGTGTCTTGTTATTAAAATCTAGCTCAGTGTTCGCAGTTTGAAGTTCGCCAGGGACATAATAATGAGCTCTCAAACCTCACTGAACATTTTTTATTTTATTTTTTTGAAACGGCACAAGTCAATTTTGTAAGGGGAGTACGCATTGAAATTCAGATTGCAAAACCGAATACTTGATTCCGTTGCATCACCCAGAATGCACCTTGACACCGCTCTCACACACCCAGCAAGTATTTTGAGGCGTTGTCGGTAATTCGAAATAGGTTGATTTGGAATGCAATTATTTCCTCACACATACAGTATTCCTAGATGTCACTTTAAGGAATTAATAACATTACATCCGTATAAAAAAAAAAAAAAAGTCTGTTTAAACACCTAAATTGTGTCATGCCAGTGTTTACCAAAATTACAAATTTCACTTTTCGACATGCTTGCATTGAGTGACGAAATACTACGCTTGACCAGTGTTCCTAGGGATGTCCAGTTGTTTCACTGTGTTCCATGGAATATTGAATGCCTTAGAAATTCTTTTGTCTCCTTCTCCTGACGGTTACCTCTGAACCATGAGATCTCTCTGATGCTGTGGAAGCTGTGTGAGGATTATGGCTTGTGCTGTAAAATGAGAGTACAAAAGTTACAACAAGCACACTAGAACTTTATTTGGGGATAATCAGAGGCACTTTAAAGGGTGGCAGGTGCGCGCTGGCTCTAAACTCAAGATGTCAAAAACTTTTAAATGTGCATCTCTTCTTTATAAGCTGCTGATTACTTATATCTAAGAAGTATATTTTCATATTCTTGTTAACAAAAGTGGTAAAAAAATGTTAAACTAATAGAAATAGTTCAAATGAATTTTTGACGTCAATAGCCGTCAATGGCAGTGAATGAGTTAATAATAATAATTATTATTATTATTATGGGTTTGTGAGATAATCGGGATCACTTTTTGTGCATCTCTTCCACATCAAGAAGTTGAGCCTTGGTATAAATGAGTAAATCTATTGCACTTTGCCACCTTACATAGATGAATTATTCTATTCAAAATCGACAAATGCAATTTTAATCATAGTACTGCGTTTTGATTAATGCCAGTTTATATGATGTATTCCTGCTTTAAAAGTGTGGGGTTTAGTCCTCTTTACAAGAGTTTGAGCATGACTGGTTAACTCTAAGACAGCCACAACCCCAGTTTAAAAAAATTGGTGCAACCACAATATCAATCTCTGAAAGATAGTTTTTTTTCTCCCGTAATTGAGTTGTACATATTATAGGTCACACAAATTATATTCTAAAAAACAGCTACGTAGACTTTTCATGTTCTTTGTAGCCTATTGCCATTCCAAAAACCAAACTTTCATGCTCTGCAGTCTTCTCCCAAAGCTGCAAGTTTTCCTTTGAACTGTATCGAATCACACTGTCCGTTCTGAGCTGGTTTCTCTTGAATAAAGCATGCAGTTGATGTCTGACACATTGAATATCCCCAAATGGTGAGACCTTTTCAAAGCAGCTCATCAGCATTTAGCAGGATCTGGCTTGCCATGGCGGGATGATTTCTCGCTGTCAGACACTTTGTTTTGCCGCCCTGTGGTCAGGTCTGATATTTGCCTAGTCAGACCATCGATCAGCCCCGGAGTCTTTCTTCTGTGCCTTCGCCCTCGAGTGGCGAGCTTCATCACAGATGCGGTAGTGTCTTGAGATTTGATTGGTGCGCAGCGGCCGGGGCCTTCAGACCTGTAGTGAGGACTGGAATGGGAAGATAATATTGCTGACATTCACAGAGATCTAAAGGTTCGAGAAAGGCAGACTATGGAACATTTGTTTGCTCGAGGGCACTAAAGTTGATTGCCAGCACTGAGCCTCTGTGCTGAATATAAAGCAAGTTTACCTTTGTTCCTCAATAACGTCCTTATTTTTAGCAACCGACACACATGGCAACATGCGCAGGAAGCGTCACAAAGTGCTGCCTCTTGAAATTTTCTCACTATGGCGGACCAGAGCGGTGAAAACCAGAGCACATCTGCTTGTCCTCGGGGCTTCGGAAACTTGCCGACGTTTGGCTATGATGTCAATTCAGAAAGGTCAGAGAAGGTCACGGGGTTTTGTACGCTGGACAATGTCATGTCCACACAAACGCGAGCATAATTAGTCAACCTATTTTAACCCTGGAGAACCCACGGGTTCAAATTTGGCCCCTATAAATTCTGTTACTCAAATAACAAAGTCCTTTTTTTTTTTTTTTACAAATTTAACTTCAAAAGTCCAGAGTGCCACTTCTGACCCCTGCATGGGGCCATCTAGTGGATGAATATTGCACTTACATGAGCCAGAGTGGTGGTGACAAGATGGCTGGCAACATTCTGTTTTGTTGAGCTGGAAATCAATCCAAACAAAACCATCTTCTCAGCAAACCATCAGATGGTAAAATTGTGTTTTTTTTTGTTAATCTATTTCATATCATGTTGCAGAATGCCTAGGAGTATGTTTTATATATATATATTTTTGATAAATTAGCAACTCTGAGCTAATTAAAAAAAAAAAGGTTAAAATTGAAAAAACATATATTTTGGTGTTCAGTGAACTTATAGCAGTCATTTAATGTATAATTCATAATTTTCCAAAGAAGAAAAGGGTTCTTGGGTTCTCCAGGGTTAATATACCGGTAATGAAATTTGAAACCACAAAACCATGTTAGCATTCACTCCTTTATGGAGAATGTTGCATCACGAAGCCTACGAGCGAACACTTCCCACTGGAGACTCGACGGCGTTTGCTCGTTCAAACATGACTTTCATCTCCAGGCGTCTACAGTTGGTGTTTAATGTCACATCTGCATTTGATTGATCCGATTCAAACTTTACCCCGTCGCTCTGAATCAAGATCCTGCTGCACGGGTGCGATTGTAATTTAACAGGGTTAGTTATTTTTAGATGTGGGACAAATTGTTCAGCGTCACCGGCGATCTAATCAATCAAGTTAAATGTGTGTTAAAAGCACTCTTAAAAGCCTTCAAGCTGCTTCTATTGATGTGTGTTGATTGGTTTGTTCTGTATGTTGTAGATTTTGAAAGGTCCGTAATACTCACTGACTTATTGATCCAGTTTCTGGTGTTTGAATTCAGTTGAAGGAGCTCATGGACTTCACACGATGGTAGATTTTTGCCCAATCAATGTACATTGTTTTCTTGGATGCCATTTCCGTGACGTCGGCTAAAATATTTAAACCATTCGGTGTTTGTTTTTTTTGAGATAGGCATGATGCAAATGAAGTGAATTTGAGAGCATCTTCAGAAAAGATTTTCCAACAATCCATCCAATTTCTAGACTTTTGACATATGGCCTTGATTGGTCTTTGGCCAATCACATGGCACATAGACAACCATTCACACTCACATACCATGTTGAGTCTTCAATAAGCCAAATCTGGATGTTATTAGCGTGTGGGAGGAAGCCTACACACAAACTCCACACATGAAGGCTAGAGCTTGGATTCAAAACCCACAACCTCAGAACTGCAGGCAGATATACTAACCACTACTTCCACCTCAACCAAGGTGAAGGGGTGCCGGGACTTCAGCGGGGGGGTACTAAAGAAAATTGTGTAGATAAAAAAAGAGGCTTAGGAATTAACTGCTTTATTCAGGTCACTGACTTTTCATATTGTCATGGCTGAGCACGTCAATGAAGTGAAAATGGCTGCTTGAGTGACACCGGGATTGGCAGTGAGTTCTGTCACTCATTATGTGCTCAGCGTCTTTGAATTGACCTTTTCACCTTTTATATGAAATGTAGAGCACGGGATTCGTAGATAGTTTCATCATTTGCACTTGGACGGGAAACTACAGTATGTGTCTGTCTACTCTGTATTTTTATTTCTGTGAGCACACAAATGTATTGTAATGAGGTTTGCCTCCCCATAATCTTAATGATTACCGTCATTAACTCGTGCTCTGTATCCGATGAGGTCAAATGTCACTCTGCTTTGTAGCCCATGAGTGTGCCCAGGAGTGTGAATAATGGTTTCGCGCTGCCATTTAATTCACATTAAACATTTTGGTTCAAATTGAAATGTGATGGTGTTTTGGTGTGTATTCCAAGGAGAACTAAATGGTTTAGTTTCTCTTTTATTGATGTATTTATTTTGTTCTTCTAAATCTGATCATACACATTGAACAAATAAAAATGTGAATGGCCCATCGCTTATGTCAGTCAGGGCTTAATTGATACAATTGTCTATGTCTTCTTAAGAATCTATCATGATTAACTCATTCACTGCCAGTGACGGCTATAGACGTCCAAAATTAATTTGAACTATTTCTGTTAGTTTAACATTTTTTCCACTTTTGTTAACAAGAGTATCAAAACCTAGGGAAAAAAATATTGTACATTTAGACCAGATATCAAATTTGTGATTAATCGTGAGTTAACTATTGAAGTCATTTAATTAATTACAATTAACAAAATATAATCGCCCTAATTTTTTTCATATTTTTTTATTTTATATATATATATATATATATATATATATATATATATATATATATATATATAATCAATCAATATTTTTTCATAAAAAAATAAAAGATTATAAAAAATTTGGTCTTCAGGCGATTAAAAGTTTTAATTGTAATTAATCGCATGACTTTAATAGTTAACTCGTGATTAATCACACATTTTATATCTGTTCTGAATGTACAATAAAAACTTTTTTCTAGGTTTTCATACTCTTGTTAACAAAAGTGGAAAAAATGTTAAACTAATAGAAAAAGTTCAAATGAATTTTTGACGTCTAGAGCCGTCAATGGCAGTGAATGAGTTAAGATTCAGGGGGAAGAAGTCTATATCTTTAATCCTGATTGATTCCATTTTATTTTGTTTTCCTTGTGAATAACTAATGTGGCACTGCAGTGGAAACAACGTATCTATAATTTGTTCTGTCAGCAAGCCTCCTATGAAGCAAGTAGCCTTCCTTCCTTAATGCCGGCCTTCTCTGGAGAAAACGGCCTTTGTTGGCTAAGGTTGTTGTTTGCATATAATTATTATTTGTTGACTGTTTTTCTCCATAAAAACAACCTTTGTGTCATCGATGATGACTCATTCTCTCTACAGCACCGAGGATGCAAAATGCCCCCTGGAATCTGGAAGACATTATGAACTTATCTTCTGTGCTTCGTAGTTAAATAGTTTTGTTGAGTTTCCCCTTAGGACAGCTTCTCGCATACAATTCTCACTATGTGCTGGTAAATTATTTAGAATAAGCTTTTCTTTTTTTATTACTACTATTTTTTTTTTTACATCATATTATAAAGATAACCTCATAATCATTAAAATATTAAAAGATCTGTGTATTAACATCTTTGCAAATGTGTATACCCACAGTAATTGTAAAGTTAAATGTCAAACGATTACTGAAACAAAACCTTTTTATCAGTGTCACACTTTTATTCTGCGTTTTACATAAACAAGCAAATCCATGTAGAAGAGGAAGTCAACAAAAGTTGACTTATTTAACACAGTGGCCTCCACTTTTTCACAATTCGCAAGACAACAATATGCATTTGAACTCTTCTTAACACATTCTAGCGCTTTACTGGAAAACATCACTAAATGTCATCAGGCATTAGAGTGTATGAATAACTCATTCACTGCCATTGACGGCTATAAACGTCAAAAATTCATTTGAACTATTTCTATTAGTTTAGCTTTTTTCCCACTTTTGTTTTTTGTACATTTAGAACAGATATAAAATTTGTGATTAATCGTGAGTTAACTAGTGAAGTCATGCGATTAATTACGATAAAAAAAAATGAATCGCCTGACGCCCCGAATTTGTAATAATCTTAAAAATATATATATATTCATTCACTGCCGTAGACGGCTATAAACGTCAAAATTAAATTGAACTATTTTTATTAGTTCAACATTTTTTTCCCACTTTAGTTAACAAGAGTATGAAAACCTAGAATTTTTTATTTTACATTTAGAACAGACAAAAAATTTGTGATTAATCGTGACGTCATTTAAAAATGTAATCGCCTGTCACCCCTAATTTTTAATAATCTTTTTTTTTTTTAATGAATTTATGGCAGTGAATGAAATAATGTGAGGTCTTTTGCTATTGCGTTAGCATTGCTGTTTTGTTTTTTTCCCCAGGGTGGGAGCCTGGAATGGATTAATAGGATTTGCATTAATTTTAATGGGGAAAGATGATTGTAATAGTGCTTGTTATTCATACACTGGATGATGACCATCCAAGTCATGTTATCTCCAAGCTATATGACAACTCCCTTCTTTTAGTGTACTCCCTGGATTATACATTTACTTGGCTTTTCAGGAAAAGAAGTCATCTGTCAAGCCATAATGTACGGTATAGGCTAAGTGTATAGGCATGTTTTACCAAGGGAGATCAGAATTATCTCGTTTTAGAGCTCTAAAAATACACTGCAGTGTTTCATTTATTTATCTAAGGGAGCGTGACGCACTCACTGTAGGGTCCCATGCAGATGTAGTCCCCCGGGCTAGGGACCCGGAAAGAGAAAACACTTGCGCATCCTCTTCCTCTTGGTGACCGTCAGGTCAGCAGGTCCCTCAGGATCTGCTGCAGATCAGCTTGCCAATAAGCAGCAGTTAACCAGTAGAGTGTTGGTCTTTTGGTAGGACAGTAAAAGAAGGCAATTAAAAAAATGAGGTTCTTTAGCACTGTGCAGAATTTGTTTAATAATAATTTAATTTAATTTAATAAATTAAAATTTAATTTATTTAATTTGGTAGATAGTTGCAAGTATTTGATCAGGTGAGAACAATGATACACTTGCACAAATCAGAAATTTAGATTTTCTAAAGTGCCTCATTTATAGACATTTGTAGTTAAGGTATAGTTTAACACTTTCATTGTACAGAAAATGACAGTACTATCTCTTAGAGTTGTGTCATTCCTGTGGTGTATACTGTGAAGAAATGACCTTCCCATGACCCTGATAGTCTTTACTGCCTTTAAGTGCTTGCACTCGTCCCAGTGGTCCTGATTCTGCAGCGTATGGAGAAAATACCACAAAAATCAATAGCGCACTATTTACAATCCCCTCCCCAATTATACAAGAATACCTTGCAGTGTGTATCAGGGATTCCAATGCAGGTCTTATTATTTGGCCTTTGGTCCAAGCCTCCGGCTGGGAAGTAGCATAGGTCTTAGGTGATTCTTCACAGATGATGATTGTAAGCAATCAATGTTGCTCTTCCTATATTCACACAGTTGATTTTGCAGGCCCAACAAAAAGTGTTCTGAATGCCGTATTTTCAGCTCAGGCTTTGACAGGCAGTGGATATAAAATGTTCACACACACATGTTTAAATGCTTTTTTTTTTTTTGTGATGGCCGATAAAAATGCCTTTTTTCACAAATCTTCAATTCTCAGGAAACTGTTTAAATTTTCAGTTAGCTTTATAAGAGATGCTGCTGACCCTGGGCACCTTCTGAACCGGTTTCTTTTGTTTGACATTAAAACAAAGAAATGTGAAAGTTTAAGGTTTCGACTTTTTTTTTTAATTTAGGAAAAAACAGAGCTACGGTATTTACTTGTGTCCATTTAATTTTTAAAGTCGTACTGTGATAACCTTGGAAGCTCCCTGAACATTTTTTTTTAATTTAAAATGAAATATATTGTCTAAGATAAAAAAAATAAATCTTCTACATTTTGTCAGAAAATTTGTTTAATAAGCATTAATGTTTCAAGACATTGCAACAAAGTCAAGATTGACATTTTTTATTATTTTTTTTTTTACTGAAAATGAATATGGCTTCAAATATCGGTTATCGGTCCCCCTTGATAATCGGCATCGTATTGGCCCTGAAAAAAACATGTCGGTCTTTCTCTAATAAAAACTGAGACCAAGGTAAATCATTTCAAAGCTTTTCCCGCCATGGATGTGCCTTATTAGGTGGACAGCGCAATTGGAAAAAAAATCTCTTCATTGTGGATATAGGCTAAATAAAAACGAATGTGGTTGCACAATTGTGCACACCCTCTTATTACTCGGATGTGGCCCTGGTGATCACTTGTGAAATCACGTTATTCGGTCATCTAGCCCCTCTTGAAAATGCCCCCCCAAAAAAAAATAAAAAATAGATGTTAGGTTATAGGCAACAGTAATGGTCGAAAAACTTTTTGAAAGGTTTATCTCAGTGTCATTTAATTTTTTTTTATATCCACTGCCATCAAAAATTCCTCCCAAATCTAAAAAGCGTCAGAAAAATTTGATCTAACAAAGAACAATTTCCTGCGTAGTCAGAGCTTGATATCCCATTTTTTTCATTGATCACCGCTGTGTTCCAAAAATGATTCCAAACGCATGAAAGACGACGTTGAACTGGGGCGACACGGTCTGTCAGGACAACAAACAAGGGTACTCCAATTTATTTTTGCTGCATCCCACCTTTGTGCTGCTATTAATATACTCCCGCTCATGTTAATCAGCTGCTGAAAATAGTCAAGAGCAATCTTGAACAACAATCTAAGCCATTTTGAATACAAATCCGTTGCAAAGCTGTTATGTTGTTTTTGTTTTTGCAGGAACCCCATCAAATTGGTCAGAAATGCATGAATACAAAACAAATCTGCAACTAATTAGTGGATGCAATGAAAGCAGTGGGCACACTTAAATTATGCATGCAGCCTAAACGAGGCAGCGACTGCAGTTCTTCAATTATAGCTAGTAGTCTATTACGGGATATAATGCTCTTGCATTTATTGTGTATTTTGATTACCCTTGTACAGATGACACACTGTACTGGATTTTGTCATTATCACATCGTATCGCTGAAATACAACCTGCCACAACGCTACTTCAGTACACGACTAAAGTAGCAAAACAAATCTAAGGGATCATGGTTGAAAAGTGGTACTACTTGATCTTTGTATTTACAGTACTATATTTATTCTTTTTCATATTTACTTTGGACTTCATTCTGGGGATTTTTTTTTTCGGTAATGTACCTATTTGAGCATTGAGAATGTTTAGAAAAGAGAGCAATGTGAGAAAATGTAAATGCTTCAATGAGAAACGTGTATAAACTGTGTGGTGAAGGGGTTTTAGAGTCTTAAAACATTTATAATAAATGCCGTGTTTCCCACAGATTTGAAATCTACTTTGTGGGGGGGGGGGGGGGGCTCAGTCAGTGAGTGACGGCCATCTAATGTTAAATGCGGTATATCTGATTGTGACATGTGTCGTCCCCCCCCCCCCCCATATATTTGTATTCCATTTTCTTGAAAACATCTTGGGTGGTGGCCAGTTTACCAAGTATTAACATAGTGTGGGAAACACTGAAACGTATAAAATAAAGCTGACTACTTCACGGATTTCATTTATTGCGGGTATTTTTTTGGGAATCTAAACCCAGTGGAAAACGAGGGAACACGGTACCACTTTTACCTCCATGTAATGCAATAGTTTTCATTTGTTTTATGGAAATCGTGTCTCCTCAGTTCCATCACTGGTACACTTCTGTAGCAGTATTCCAAAACGGAAAGGAAAAAAAAGCTACACACTGTCTGGAATGAATCCTTTTCAAATGCTCACTTAGTTGAAATGAATTGTTCAAGGTTTTTGTGCAACTTTGGAATTTATTTGATAAATTGTACAACTTTTTAAGGTCTGCCATCATTACTGGCCATTTCTTCCTATTTTGCTTACTTGTCAAAAGCCATCAGTTTTACTCTTAACAAAAGTTTGTATAGTTATAGTGTATATATATCGTTTTTAATAAGACTCTGTTATCTGCTAATGCATTTCCTTCCTGCTCTTTTTACTACAAATGTATTTTAAGATGGGATTCATTTTAAGTACATTCTAACGAAGATAGAAGCTGAACTGTGACTGGAGCACATGAAACAACTCGACATTATGGGTAGCTTTACAAAGCAGACTCACTTGGCTTTGATCAGGATCTCAATGCATGCATGTATAGATATTAAGATCTATCTTTATTTGAAACATTTGTTGCAAAGGGCTCACCAAGCTCACATCCTGAAAGTTTAAAAGTAAAAATGATTGACGCGTTTGCAGAGGACAAAGAGGTTGATGTTGGTGAGGATTTAAGTCTTGCAGTCTTCTCTTAAATACTGCTACTTGTCAGTTCATTTGAACTCCGAAGCGCCGCTTCCATTTGTGTTGCGTCAAATTCTCTGACCTTCCATTATTTAGAACAAAAGAAATAACGAATGAAAATGGACCAGCTGCATTACCGGCCCAGTTCCCCTTAATGCATTCTTTTATTTCAGATTTGACAATTTCTGATGGCTTGTGTCTGTCAGGCATCGCGCCCGCATGCTCATCAGTATGCATAATGCAACACATATTCTAAGCATGACGTGGATACATACGATTTGGGGGGTGAGGGGGTTTGATAATTGACGTTAAAATGGATGTTGCCGCGTATAGCAGAGCGACGTACGTCGCTGCTGAGACAGATGGTGATGAAGATGATGGGGAAGAGTTTGAAAAGAAGTCTCCTGTGAGAATATACTTTATACGTTTGTATGTTTGTGTATATGGGCGTGTGTGAGTCCTACAAGTTCTGTTCTTCAATAACCTTCCTGTCCTCCACTTTTACTTTATTCAAAATGGACTATCAGTAGGGCCTGCAGGAATTCTTTTTCTCTCAGGATCTGTCAAGAAGCTATAGAACAATCTTGATGGTTGAAAGTCTTGGAAAAGCATGAGAAATTATTGATGGTTCCAAACACTCATGCTAAGGTATTGGTGATGGCAGCGAAACTCGCGCTTAACATTTGGAAAACATTTCAACCATAGAGGCTGTCGTTTCTCATTTAGTACGACTCAGAATCTATTTTAACTCTTTGACTGCCAGACGTTTTCAGAAAAGGGATGCCGTGGGTGCCAGCCGATTTAAGCATTTTTGACTGATCTTTCAAGGTCCACAGAAAATTATGTGTTTGGACTATGGAAACACACATACTACCAAATGAAAGATTGGACTCTCTCATCTTTCATCAGAAAAAAAAGTTTGTTTCTACCTTATTCCGTTTTTCAGTAATCAACAATAAAAAATGGTTAGTTTCACCGCTGTTTTGAAAAAAAAAAAAAACGTATTTTAACGTCTTTGGCACTCCTCCATAGGATTTTACTAAATGTTATTTAACGTTTTTGGCAGTCAAAGAGTTAAATATCCCCAAATCGATTTAAATTATTTTATACTGTCTTGCCCTTGTTTTGTGTGTGCCTTTATTGGGAGCGCTGTTCATGTTGTACACGATTTGGCCACTTAGGGGCAGTGTGGTCCCACGTGTTCTGATAAGTTGTAGCCACATTCGAGAGTAGAAGGAAAAAGTCACAAACAAGTTATTCCAATAAAAGTTGTTGTTTTTTTGCAGCGTAGGAAGAGTGTATGCCGATGATTAATTTTAACATGCTTCCCTGTATACATTCCTGAAGCGTTTTGTATAAATAGCCATTCTTTTGAGTAATAAATGTGCCGCGAGTAGCGTGCTAATTAGCATTAGCGAGTCAGACTGAAGTATATCATGACGAATCTTTGCACCTCTATAGATTGAAGCAGAAATCATTGTCAATCAGATCATTTTCAATAAAAAATCATTCTGAATCGAATCACAGACCCAAAAATCGGAATCGAATCGTGAGACAGTCAAAGATTCCCACCCTTACTACTCTCATGCTTTTCCTCTCATCAAATCAAATTAAATATGGTGGAACCAGACATCAAATGTTATGCTGGTTGAACAAGAAAATGTAATTGAGCCAACATTTTTTGGGAGAGAAAATCCAGAGCTGCAATTTCAGTGAAGGCTCCATGTGTTAAAAAAAAAGGGAAAAAAAGAGGATGACCAAAGAAAAAGAAACTGAACCTAACACTACATAGGAAAGTGTTGCAATGTCTCAGTTCTGGCTGCTGAGTTCAATACAGTGAAGTAGACACTGATGTTAAAAGTAAAGTTACTTGTCATCAGAACTTGTTATAAATTTCTTGCAAAAATCAATGCCGTTCAGTGTTCTCAAAAATATACAATCTGGATCAGGGGTCATCAAGGGGTCACCAGGTGACCTTCAATGACCATATGAGTATCCTGCGGACTTGTTCTAAAAAATAAAAAAACAGTGATGGGGCATTGTGACTTCCTAGGAACAAGTAATCACTTGCAGGGATTTCTATAGACATAAAGTTGATTGTTTATAATTATCGTAAGAAATCATTAACATGAACAATGTTGACGCACAGATAATTAAGTGTAATTTGAGCAAAATTGTTATATTAAAAAGTGTTTGTCAAACTGTTTGCCCTTCACATTAATTTCAGTTTCACAAATGTAGTACTTCCATTTTAATTTTATTGCATATTATTATCATACCTAATCAATGAATTTTCACTAGTCTGCTGTAAAGTTGACCAATGATGAATAAAAACTGAATTTTGTAGATTTATACTATCAAATTATTTGCAAAATAAAATGATTTGATGGTTAGTTTGTTTTATCAATAAATGTTAATAATTAAAAAAAAAATAAAAATAAATCTGATTTCCAACCACATTTTCATTCAAGCATGTTGACCTTCAAATGTTCTTTCAGATGGAATTGATTACACTGGCTTTTTGCACTGGAGCTGCGCCCTGTTAGATGTTTGTCTCATGCCAAAAGTGTGGAAGTAACCGGCATCTGCAGCACAAGAGCGGAATAACAAAAACGCAGTGTATGAAAGGTTAATGAGCAGTGAGAAGTGAAGTGGCGTTCGTTATGTGAGCCTCTGCTTGATTGACGCGAATGGTGAAGATGGCGAATGGCAGTTTTGATGTTAACGATTAAGATTGCTATAAAAGACGACAGACTTGTTATATCATCGACAAGTCTGCTCTTGGGCACATGCAAATTCACACACTCGCACAATAGGTGTTATGGGAACTCATTTCAATACCTTCGGAGTTGGATTAACAGTTTTGTATGCTCACACTTCAGTGGCATCTGCTAGTTCGTGAATCTTAGAAAGCAGAATCAAAACTTTGTCACCCCAATTAGCATGTTGGCTAGATTTTTTTTTTTTTCTCGAGGGCTCAATGTGACTAATTATAAAATGTTTAGTGAAGTGTTACAAGAAATAATTTCATTTCAACTGCATGATGTTGATGTAGAAAAATGACAATCACACTGTATTGGGATGGTTAATAGCACTCCTAGAGCAGGCGTTTTAGCAAAGACTATTCGGAGGGCTGGAATGAAACTCAGCATCAACAAAAGATTGATTCATTGGCTGCGTAGATTACATTTTTTTTTTTTACTTGGATTCGACCCTGCGGCTAATACAAAGGTGCGGCTTATCCATCAGATCACAATGGGGCGCACTATAAAAGAAGTGCGAGAGAGTCAGGCAGAGCAAAACAAACCGAGTGAGCCCAAATACAGTCAGAGAGACAGAACGAGAGCGAGACACTTTGCAGCCTCATTATGGAAAAGAAAGTAGCGGGAACCCGGTGCGGTTACAGTCGGGTGCGGCTTATATGTGTAACAAACTCGAATATTCTGGCAATTTAGCTAGCGCGGCTTATAGTCGGGTGCGCCTTGTAGTCCAGAAATGACTGTAGTATGATGACCATAAAGCTTCTCAAACTGAAAAAAAACTTTTGACCAATGGGAAATCCTACATTCGGTTGCACTTCAAATCCCCACACAAGTTATAATAATAATAATAATATAGCAACTCAAAAAACAAACAACACAAAAAAAAGACAAACTGACTTTTCTGTAATGTTGTTACAGGATAGGAAGCTGTGTGCACACCCGTTCCTAGAGATCTACAGTGACCGTCTGATCCACTTCATGGCTCCGTTGGCTCGACAGGGAGACTTCTACGTTCCAGAAGTCCGTCTAGCAGAAAGAAGGCTTTCAGAACAAGAAGAATTGGACTCGGACTCAGAAATTTCAGGTATTTTCGATCCCGGGTTGGACAGAATTGCAACTACCAGTAGAACAAATGCAACATTACTCAGTGTAATATACCATCGCTTATCCTAGTGGTCAGTAAAAATGATCAATTATAAAACCAACATGATATTCAGCTGTGGTAGATGATCGTTGGGTTTTTGTTTATGACTAGCACACAGCAGTGTGTGTAATTTACACCTTTTTAGGTGCTAATGAAAAGACCAGACACAACAGCCTCCGGTGAATGTGTCCTCACTCACCCAAGATGGAAACCGTATGGAAAAGTTGCTTTCATTGTAAAAGATGCACGAGTGTGTACCGCTATTCCATTTGTCACTAATTTATTCTCGTGAGACTTCTATGCTTCTGAGGGAGTGTTTACCGCAGCCACTGCTGTATGAAGCGCATCCTATTATGCAATGTGTAAAAAGAAGTTCCTGTGATGGGAAACAGCAGAAGGTTTTCTGTTTACTTTGATAAAAAAAGAGGCCTGGATTTGAACTTGACACAAGTGGAAACTTGCATCATACTTCTGTGATCATCTTTGTTTTTCCTGTTCAACATATGGCTAACTTGCCCTATGATGTCACAAGAGAAAGGGCTTTATCTTAATATTGGATTGATTAGGACTGTACTAATTGTGGTGAAAGAATGCTTCGTACTGCTTATGATCTGTAACATGCTTAAATTAGTCAAGCGGTATTCTATGATTAGGGATTTAACGATATCCAAACGTCGCGAATCACGATACGATAAATATCACGATGTGAACCTCACAATACGATAATATTGTGGGGAGGTTGGCGATAATTTAAAAAAAAATACACAATAGTTTTTTTGTAAAATATTTGCTGATATGACTGATTCATGGGAGTGATAACCACCACAGTGGCCAAAACATTCCTAATTAAAATTAAACTGCACAAACCACTAGAGGGTGTTAGACCTACGCTAATGGAAACAACCTCACCTTTTTAACAGATGTGCTACTTTTAAAATTAACTCATTCACTCCCAGTCATTTTTACTGAAGCAACCCCCTTCGCTCCCGGCTGTTTAACTGGATTTTGACCGATTTTGCGAGGCCCGCAGAATATTGTCTTCTATTACTATAAAAACATGGAACCTAACAAAAGAAAAATGAAAGTCTCTTCTTTCATCAGGATTTTTTTTTGTCTCTTTCCGTTTTGCAGCAATTAATATTAGAATATAGCTAAGTTTCATCATTCTTCTGTTTAAAACAGTGGAGGAAAGAGCTTTTTGCAACATGGCCATGATTGATCTCGCATACTCTGCTGCCACCTGCTGGCCGTTTTTGTTATAACTACAGTTGCTTCAAGCATTCTCTTCAGTTCAGAGATTGCATTAAAGCCTTCTGTATGCTCTAGCATGAAAAAAAACCTGAAAAACATATAAATACGTCTTTGGGAGCATTATAATATTTAAACTAAAACATATTTATACGTTTTTGGGAGCAAATTAATTAATATCGTGCCATGGCGACGATATATCGTGGCAATTTTGATATCGCGGTATTGCCGTTATCGTTACATCCCTAGTCATGATAAGCATAATTGTGATTAATTGTTAAGTGTTGAACACAAACAGAACTCCGCTTGCGTATAGCATAATGGGTTTTAATTAGGGATGTACCAATACCACTTTTTTTCAGACCCAGGCCAAGTAAAAGTTCTTCCATCATCTTACAACATAACACCACCACGTCTTGCCATTGTGATGAAAATGTTGCTTTTAATCCAAATATTGTTTAAAAAACAGAAGCTTTTCTTGAACATGACACACTTCAGTCGAATAGAACACTTTTCCTGGTACCAACTTGCCATAAATGTCATTTTAACACCCAACTACATGTTTACTATTTCACTGAAATGTAGCATGTAACACAACATTTCTGAATAAATCTCATCAAAATCAATCATTACACAACTATGATTATATAGTATGTGTTATTAATTCTCGTATTAATCCCACAAAGAAAAAGCCAAATGTTCCCAAAAAGTGTTTTTTTTTTTAGCTCACAATTTTTTTTAAATCTCTTTTTTACGCTTGATGTGCCCCCTTAGTTCTAAAAGTATCCCGTTGTCACAAAATCACCGCTCTTCATGTGTCTTGTGTGCCGAGTGGATGTGACGTTCGGGTCCGCGACTCGGGATAATAATGTGACAGGTAGTCGTGCTCCTGTCACACTGTGATCTACTCATTCGGGTCGCCAACTGGAACCTTGGCCGGTCCACTCACCCGTCCAGCCTGCATCGGCTCTGTCCCGCCTCCGCATGCCGATTCTGTCTCGGGGGCGGGGGTGATGACAGCAGCTTAGAAATCCTCCTGTCACTTCATGTCTGTTCTCATCTCTGTTTTGGTCATTTCTCTTTATGTGCATTGATGTCAAAACATGAAATAGTTAGGTCTGAGTTTACTGTATGTTCTTTTCTTTCTTTTTTTAATGGCCCACATTGAAGCACATTATACTGAATACCTCATATTATATTTCTGTGTATTATTCCAATCTCTACACTACCAGTCAAAGGTTTTGACACAATTTCTTATTCAATAGCACAAGAAATGGTTGGTTGGTTTCTCTCAGATGCAGTTGGAACAAACGCCTTAAATACAGAATCAACTTCCACACCAAAAAATATGAAGCATTCTTCATTCTGAAGTATTTTTTTTTTTTCGTGATCCAAATATTAGTGGTTTGCTTTTGGCATTGATGCAGCGGTATACCATTAGCATAACTCATTCCTCTATTACAGTGCGGTATGCATGTTTTTTGTTTCCATTAACTCATTCACTGCCATAAATTCATTTAAAATAAAAAAAAGATTATTAAAAATTAGAGGTTAAGAGGTGATAATTTTTTTAAAATTGTAATTAATCGCATGACTTCACTAGTTAACACACGATTAATCACAAATTTTATATCTCTTCTAAATGTACAATAAAAAATTCTAGGTTTTCATACTCTTGTAAACAAAAGTGGAAAAAAATGTTAAACTATTAGAAATAGTTAAAATGAATTTTTGACGTTTATAGCCGTCAACGGCAGTGAATGAATTAAAAAAAGAAAGAACATATCATTAAAAATTGGGGGCGTCGGGCGATTAAAGTTTTAATTGTAATTAATCGCATGACTTCAGTAGTTAACTCGCGATTAATTACAAATTTCATATCTGTTCTAAATGTACAATACAAATTCTAGGTTTTCATACTCTTGTTAACAAAAGTGGGAAAAAATGTTAAACTAATAGAAATAGTTCAAATGAATTTTTGACGTTTATAGCCGTCAACGGCAGTGAATGAGTTAAAAAAAGAAAGAACATATCATTAAAAATTGGGGGCGTCGGGCGATTAAAGTTTTAATTGTAATTAATCGCATGACTTCAGAAGTTAACTCGCGATTAATTACAAATTTCATATCTGTTCTAAATGTACAATACAAATTCTAGGTTTTCATACTCTTGTTAACAAAAGTGGGAAAAAAATGTTAAACTAATAGAAATAGTTCAAATGAATTTTTGACGTTTATAGCCGTCAACGGCAGTGAATGAGTTAAAAAAAGAAAGAACATATCATTAAAAATTGGGGGCGTCGGGCGATTAAAGTTTTAATTGTAATTAATCGCATGACTTCAGTAGTTAACTCGCGATTAATTACAAATTTCATATCTGTTCTAAATGTACAATACAAATTCTAGGTTTTCATACTCTTGTTAACAAAAGTGGGAAAAAAAATGTTAAACTAATAAAAATAGTTCAAATGAATTTTTGACGTTTATAGCCGTCAACGGCAGTGAATGAGTTAAAAAAAGAAAGAACATATCATTAAAAATTGGGGGCGTCGGGCGATTAAAGTTTTAATTGTAATTAATCGCATGACTTCAGAAGTTAACTCACGATTGATTACAAATTTCATATCTGTTCTAAATGTACAATAAAAATTCTAGGTTTTCATACTCTTGTTAACAAAAATGGGAAAAAAATGTTAAACTAATAGAAATAGTTCAAATGAATTTTTGACGTTTATAGCCGTCAACGGCAGTGAATGAATTAAAAAAAGAAAGAACATATCATTAAAAATTGGGGGCGTCGGGCGATTAAAGTTTTAATTGTAATTAATCGCATGACTTCAGAAGTTAACTCGCGATTAATTACAAATTTCATATCTGTTCTAAATGTACAATACAAATTCTAGGTTTTCATACTCTTGTTAACAAAAGTGGGAAAAAAATGTTAAACTAATAGAAATAGTTCAAATGAATTTTTGACGTTTATAGCCGTCAACGGCAGTGAATGAATTAAAAAAAGAAAGAACATATCATTAAAAATTGGGGGCGTCGGGCGATTAAAGTTTTAATTGTAATTAATCGCATGACTTCAGAAGTTAACTCACGATTGATTACAAATTTCATATCTGTTCTAAATGTACAATAAAAATTCTAGGTTTTCATACTCTTGTTAACAAAAGTGGGGAAAAAAATGTTAAACTAATAGAAATAGTTCAAATGAATTTTTGACGTTTCTAGCCGTCAATGGCAGTGAATGAGTTAAGTTTTGTGTTGCCTGCATTCATCACAGCCATAAACTCTACGTGTAAATTCATCAATTAAGATTAAATTAATCAAGCGCTGTCAGCTAACTTTAAATGAGCTTTTTGATTACAACTTTGCATCCACATATGAAGATGACTCAGAGGCTTGTTTTAATCTTTCAACCGGCATATATTCTTATGAAGGGCTACACACCCTAGAAGTGATTATTGCAGTAGCTGTGATCCAATTCTCTCCAGTTTGACCCCAGTCTAATATTCTCTGTCAACATGGAGGCATTTTCAAAACAAGATTCTCTACTTTAATATGGTATCTCTCGTGCGGTGGCATTTAACAGTGCACCAGGACACCAGTGACACAGGACATGAGCATATCTGCTCAATGCTGATATGACACCGAGTGACGTGCAGGCGAGGAACCGAATGAAAAATAGAAATGTAATAAATGACCTGCTTACACATAAAGATTATACTTGCATGCTCGAAAAGGAGTAGGAGGAAGTGCAATCTCATCTATTCCTAGATCCATTTAATTAGCATATCAATAGTATTTAGGATATTATTATTTCATATAGTCTTTATACTGTATATGCATTATAAAATAAAGTATAATACTATACACAATATTCCAATTTACAATACCCATGTGTCACAATACCATGTTTAATTACCAATGTGGAGTTAGTTTATTAATTTTCATTGTATGACTGACCTAGCAATATAATAGTTCCTCCGCTCATTTTTTACTAAGCACTACACTGAATATTTTTGTTGTTGTTTTTTTTAAAAATGATTTTCACCAATTTTATGAATATTTTTTTTCAGATTTTTCGAAGTAATTTTTCCTCCTGTTTTTCTGAATATTTTTCTCCCTTCCATCCATTTTCTTAACCGCTTAGTCCTCACAAGGGGTCGCGGTATTTGCCCCCCGTTTTTCAGAATATTTTTTATGACAGAAAAAAAAGGTGTAAAACTGGGATTAGAAAAAAAAATACCGTACACACAAAAAAAAAACAAAGCTCCCCCCCAAAAAATTTGTCAGAATAACAGGAGGGTTTTTTTCCCAAGTGAATGCAATACGCTACTAGAATCATGTGGCTAGAAAAATAACCTTAGTTGAAGTCACATAATCAAACCTCAAAATTGCCCGAATGTTGCACCTCAAACTGCCACTTGGCCCCACTTTATCTCAAACTTGAACTATAACAGATGTGAAGAGACTTTTTCTGAAGCCAGTTAATGATCTGTTCTGTTTGCATGTTGATATTTGCTCGCCTTTCCCCTCCTTGTTTCATGCGAAAGGTTAGTTCATGCTGTGTGTTTATCTTCCTTATTGAGTTGGCCGCTAATGACAGGCTTGTTGCTTATTTGGACATATTGATTTGAGAAAAGTGTTATGTGAAAACACTCACTGCCACACAAAAGGGCTAAAAGGGCAGCGGACTGGTACACGCATTGATCCTATTAACCTGCAAAGGGCAAACAAAAAAAAACCCCACAGGGAATCATAATGTTGTATATGGAATATAAAATGAAAGAGAAAAAATTTAATGGATGCAAAATGTCTTCCTGATGTGTAAAATGTAAAAACAAGAGTATGAAAATAGTTATATTGTTTTGGTTATCTGATGTGAAAGACAACTGTCTATATGACATCACGTTTAAATATAGGCGATTTTTTTTCTTCTCCAAAACAATTGACAGATGTCTTAATAACATCTCTGCTTGCTTCAAAATATATCAAGGATCACGAATGAGGTAGATGCCACGGACTTCCGACTTCCGGGTTTCACGCGTCACTGCTAGCCGCGTTCCAACACTCGCACCCCTGCCCCTGCGACCCTCAACTGCGCGCTCATGCCCATCGGCGTCTCAGCTCTCTGAAATGACAACTGAGACAAACGCACTACACACTCGCACCCGTCGACGGGAACGCGCAAAGGGGCACAAAGGTCGGAAGTGCTGGGACGCAGCCCACACGCCGCGAACCGGAAAACAAAGCTGAGGTGTGAAAATCTGGAAGTCGGATGTCCCGCCTCCTCCGTGGCATATACCCCATTATAGCGCTCAAATTTGATCTCAAGTGAGCCGGACTATAATACGTCGGTGGTCTAATAAGCTATAAGTAACTGATCAAAATATTTAAAAAAAAATTTAATCAAAAATAATTACACATACATTTTGAAAATATTCCCATTTATTTTCTTATTGAAGAGTAATCTAACATTTCTTTTTTTCCCTTCTTTTTTTTTTCCGGAGAGCTCAGTAATGTTCATTAATCATGTCATCATCATTGCTCTCTTTTTTTCTTCTTTAAAAAAAATAATAAAAAATTGTATGTGGGTGAGGATGTGTATGTGCATGTGTGTGCGTGTGAGTGTGTAATCTAACATTTCTAAAATAATAATAATAATAAAAATTGTATCAAAACTGATTTCAAAATATCATTTGAGTGGTAAATGCATTGCTTGGATTTTTTTGTATTATTCAAACTTTTTTTAATACTACAAAATAATTTAGTCTCGCAATATTTAATATTTCAGCATTTTCTCACATTTTACTCATATATATATATATATATAGATATATATTGCAAGCTTTCAATTTTATTATCAAATTACTTATCTTTTCCTTGTGGTCCGAATACTTTTTCCTTCTGCACTTTTGCAGACAGAATGATTATTTTTCTGAGAGAAAGAATGATTTCGATTTTTATGCTAAAATGTGAATCTGCTATTGACAGCCAATTAACTTAACTAGCCAGTTTTGCTTTTTTAATGAGATGGGGAAAGAACAGATTTGATTTGACTGTCCATTTTATTGGTATTTTGCAATCGAACCAGAAGCGCAAATGTCGGAATATTCACAGCCGCACTGACAAATTATGCATTCCGAGCAATAGTACATTAGCAGCATCAATGTTTTTGCTTAAGGGAGAAAACTAATATGATGAGTTGCAACGCAGCTCAAATTGGAGCAGGCAGATTTCGCCTGAATCTCTCGGACTATTTGGGAAGCCCTGCTTTCCTTGTGTTTGTTTACGAAAGCGCTCCAACCATCTGTCCCGTCTCCTCCTCTTCTTTTTGATGGCCGCTCTCTAGGTGCAGACTCAAACAGCGAATACAGCTCAGGGACCGAGATTCTCCTGTCAGACAGCCGAGAGACGTCACTGGCGGCGTCATCGGCCCGCTCCGAGTCGGTCCGGGACCGCGGGGACGCAAATCCCAGAGGGGGGACGTCCAAAGAACGCTCGCTCACGGAGATGAGCTGGGAAGGGAATGACCAAGAACCAGAGCAGTTAAATAAAGACTCCAGCCAGGTGAGCCGTGACCCCGTGCCGCATTTGTTGGGTGTTGTCGGCGGCGAGGAGTGAAGGTTGACTGAGCAGGTTTAAAGATGTATACAATAACTTCTGGTGTGTCAAAAGTTCCTCTGGAAAAACTAAACAAAAAAAACAAAAAAAGTTGGTTCTCAGGACACGCTGAACTTTTTTGCTTTTTCGATGACCCTCAATAACAAGCCCACTCTTCTCCTGGAGGCACAAATCTTGAATACATTTCTTCATGTGTGAATGTTTTTTTGTTTTGTTTTTATCACTGAAGAATGTACTATTCGTCCTTGCAGCAAAGATTCCTGCTGATATTTTTTTCACCTTTTTTTTCCCCCAAGAAGTGCTGCTTTTTGTCGAACAAAATCATTTTTACTTGAATTATTTCTACTTTGTTGCTCTCAAGTTCAATCTTAAATATTTTTTATATTCAACCTAGAAAATTAATTGACACACGAGTATTAGGTGCACCAGGCCATTAGGTGGGCGTGGCTTCTTCAGCTTTCTTTTCTTTCTATTCTTTCTTCAATAAGAGACTCAGCAAGATGTTGGCGTGTGTCCGTGGGGTTTTGTGGGAACATTTGTGGGATCAGAGTCCATTAACGTTGAACCGAAAAAGGGGCCTGCCTAGTGTTGCAGTTCACCCCTGAAGCTGTTTGTTAGTGGGGATGTTCCACTTCAAACTCATGCACAGATAACTTTATTGATGTTTCTTTCTGCACTGGTGCACGGGGGGAAAAAAAACCTTTACCAAGTTGTTCCTTCGAAGATGGAAGCGTACAATTGTTCAAAAGATATTGATAAGATGAATAATTAAGATTGCTGGGGAACTGAAGGATCCAGTCCTATTTAGCAAGCACCAAACTATGTTGCAGTTCTAATTGTGTTCCTGTCATTCTTGAAAACCGCTGATCATTTTAAGCTTTTTTTTACCACATACAGAACTACTAGTGCTTTGTACGTTTTTGGAGTTCTCTTAATGGTTTTAATAAATGTATTTAAGACATATTGTGAATGGATTATTGTTCTCCAGGATGTCTGATGACTAAAGATGTTCTTCTCAAATGGGGGTGGGAGAGAGCATGTGACCTCTGAATTTTTATTTTTATTTTTGCCATTCTAGAATAATGTGCAATTGCACATCCACTACAATAGGTGGCGATGATGCTCTCATTGTTAGCGCGGGCTCAAAAAGAATAAGATCCTCTGCAAACGACAAATAATACTATTTATAGTCGCTATTTTCTTCTTCATGTTACAAAAAATAATTGAGAAGCACTGGACTAAAAGGCATGATGATGGTAATGCTATAGACTGATGTTTCCCAACCTTTATTGAGCCAAGGCACACCACCAAACAAAACTGACTAAAGGTTAGAAGACTGAAATGATCTCATCTCATCTCATCTCAATTGAATTTTTATTTTTGGTAGGAGCCTGGAAAAGATTAATGGCATTTCCATTTATTTCAGTGGGGAAAGATGATGATGAGATGACAGATTTTTTTTTTTAAGGCCGATTCTGATTCCAGTATTTGTTAAAATACAATTTTGATAACAAATTTATCAGACGATTAATTAAAAAATTTAAATAATAAAAGAATACAATATCTTCTTCTTTGGTCCCTTAAACAATAATAAATATGTGAATTACCAGTAGAATATTTATTACTTTGCAAAAGAGAGAAAAATCGGCCAATTATTTTAGTCACTTTTTTTGGTGTGGGAAATGTTTGAATGTCATTGTCTTTATCTTGCATTGTAATGCTAATGTGTTAAAAAAAAAAAACGGTCCTAAATCAGCCAAAAATCTTTGCCAATGTTTGCTGATTTTAAAAAAGCTAACTAATATCGGCCAGCCAATTAATCTGTTGGCCCAAGTTTTGAGTTACAAGTGTGGTCCTGGAACGTATTAAACTTGTATCTCAAGGCACCACTGTCCATTAACTTCAATAACTAAAGTATCAAAAATATCACTATTTTATTTTAGAATTAATTTTAGAGCATTAATCGTATTGGAGGTCAGTATCGATCCGCACATCGCTAGTTCACAATTTGTTAAAGGCATTTAGAGGTTCCTGAACTTAACAAATCTGAGAACCCTTGAGGCATGCAATTGATTAAATGGCTCGTTTGAACTATTATCACCCTGTCACCTCTTCCGATCATCCGTCCTCATAGATTCACACACCACTTTAATGCTCTGTTTAGTTATCCACTTGTAATCTGCCATTTCTTTGCTTTAAACTAATGTCATTTCCCACTCGTGCCATTTCTCCGTTTCCTCCCCGAAATAAAGACGGCAGCAGCAGTCTGCAAGACCACCTGATGACCCGCAGCCTGTGATGTATGTGCAGTCATATCCATAGCCTTCATCTCTGAACAAACAAAAGATCACAGCGAGCTTTTTTCACAGCAAGCCGCTCAGTGGCTGCGAGTGCGCAGGCGGCACACACTTGCCATCAAGTCCAAGGCGCGCCATAAACGTTGATTTGGACTAAATCGCCTTTGAGCATTTGGGTATCACGAATGTTCATTCCGGACTCTTCACTCCGTCGAGTTGGCAAGGATAAAAATGAGGAAAACAATAGCTTTTTTTTTTTTTGTCTTGTCTTAAATCCAAGCTCGAGAAGCCTCTCCTCACATATTCATCACTTGAGACTTGATGGAAGTGTGAGTCACTCTGCAATGCTTCCCAGTGGACTGACTGAGTTAAAGCCTGCTGCAGGATATAATTATTAATTCTTTGCAGTTATTACTTTGCACAGTCAGAAATAAAGGAGAAACATTTTAGCAAAGCCTTTAATAGATCAAATTTGGCAGACCTAACCCCTCCCTCCCCAGCGTGGTTATACAGAAACTTGCCACTCACACGTGGAATATGAACTACAGTCAACCTGCAGTCGATTCTTATGATTTACAATATTTAAAATAATCCCTAGACCTAAACTAGACCATCCAGGGATGCCATCCAGTACATTTCATTAAATTAACAATCTGATGTTGCATTTTAAAATGATGGTGGCCTGCCTGCAAAAAAACCCCCAAAAAAGTAGTCACAGACCCGGTGGCCATTCATAGCGGCGCTTACAAATCTTAGCAACTCTCCTGGGAGAAACACGTGGCCCGTAACCTACTGACCCGAGGGCGCAAGCCACAACTCTCCCTGCGTTTACGCTTTGGTGAGCTCGATTTTTATTTTAACAGCAAGGAGCTGACAGTCAGCCACATCTTAACGTTAGACACACTAGCGCAACTGTTCCTTAAGTCAATAAAAATGTTAGCATATAGGGCTAATATTTCAACATTTTCTACCAAAATACCAATAAGGATTATAAAGCATGTATTCAATTTGGAGTGGTGGGAAGTAATGAAGTACAAATATTTTTGTCTGTTCTTAATAGAATTTTTTTTTTTATGTAGCCGTACTCCCATATACATACTTTTATGGCCTTATTTTAAAGAATTGTTTGATGTTGTCAGCCATGTACAGCAACAATTTGTGGCAAATGCGTTATGCCTTGTGCTAGCCTGAAAAATCAGCTACCTCTACCATTTTTTAAAAATTCTCTGTCCAAGTTGGAGAACAAAAGTAGATATGAAAATATGTGTATATATTTTTTTATAGTTATCATTAGCTAATGTAGCTATTTTTTTGTTACTCAGTTGACAAGGTTATGCTAATGTTTTGATAGCATAAAAGTCAAGCTGATGCTAACAAGCTCTTAAATATGGCATTAAACATGATTTGTTTTTGTTCTCAGTATGTGCTCTGGCTATGTTATTAGGGAGAAATTATTTTGTGTACAATGATGTGTTTTATTTTTTATTTTTTGCTGTTTTGCCAAGTTACCAAATTGGCTGTAATGTATATAATTTACAGTAAAAATTTGTTTTACTTTGTGCTTATGTATTGAAAGGGGTTAGGGTTAGGGTTAGGGTTAGGGTTAGGTAACCTCAAACCAAAAAAATATTTGTCCCTACCACTCTAAACGCGACATTCTGATGAATATCGTGTTTTTGGAATATGAATAAAACCCCAAAATCCACCTGTTTTGAGCCTTCGCAGGGGGCAGCCATTTTGCCATTTGCTGTTGATTGAAAATGACATCACAGTTGTTCAGGGCTCAGGCAACGACCAATCACGGCTCACCTGTTTTCTGTGTTTGGTCATGTGACATTATGTCAGGTTCAGATGTAGACATTTATCAAATAAAGAGAGAAGAAGCATCTGGTTCCAAATTTATTACTCATGAGGAAGAGAAAACTGCAGCCTTAGTTTGATCGGTACAGAGTCTCTCTTGGTTCATCACTCAAATAGTCCCCTTATATGTACTAATCGGGGCATCTGATTACATGACAGAAAGAGAAAAACAACTCCTATCTCACTTCACACTCTCTAATGCGGCATGCAAGTCCAGGGGCCCTGGCGTTGACGTGCGTCTCGTCTTCTTATCAGTTGTCCTCACTCGGCAGCTGAGTCGTCCACTTGCAACTTCACCAAATACAATAACACTCCTTTGCAATACATAGCAATCATAAACAGAAATTACTACACTATTACATTGACTTGTGTTTCCCAAGAGGCAATTTACTTCAACACGGCAAATGTATAATAATCCTCCAAAATAATTCCTACACATTAGTATGCTGAACAGTGATTAGCTGTTACTTCAAGCCTGAGCAACTGTGATGTCATTTTTAGTCGACAGCAAGTGGCAAAATGGCCGCCCACTGAGATTGATAAAATGGATGGATTTTACTGCAATATTAATCATAATACTGTGTTAGGGCTAGTGGGGCCGTATAGAACATAGTATTGTAAAAAAAAAAAAAAAAAAAAAAAAGGGGGTTGATTTTAAGTAAATTTCAGTCTGTACGTTTTTTTGTTTTTACATCAGTATGTGTTGCTACTTCTGTATAGACTCATGTCAATTTGTATAACTTCCCTTTGTTTGTCCAAAAATGTTTTATCAATTCCAAATACATACATACATCAATATTCATCAATCTATGCTTGTGATGTATAGTGCAATGAAGTGCTTGTCCAGTAGATGGCAGTGTATCCACCTGTTGTACCATAAAGGTTGGGGAACACTACAAGGAGGTTATTTTGCATTTAGCACTGGTAGTGCTTTGTCAAAAAGGTGAGAGAGGGGAAAAAAAAAAAGGGGGCATCACCAATTGTTTAATTTACTTGAAATCAGTTATGCCTCTGGGACGCTGAAAGAATGCTGAGTGTTTATCTGTTAAATGTTCTCTAAATAAGATGATCTATAGTTGGTTTATACATTATAAATCTAAATGCTAAAGGGCTTTTGTTCCCCGAGGATTAACGTGATGGATGAGATTCACGGGATGTAAGAGAAGCCCTGAGGTGTATAATTACAGGCAGCAGATGTACCCCAGCCCTGCCTTGTTTACCGTGCACACACACAGATGTACTGCTGAAATAGCTTCAACTTCTCTCAAACTCTGAGAGCGTAGAAGAATGCCTTCACAGAAAAGTCCATATCGGAGTAATGAGCTCAAAGAATGAGATTGACAGGACAGAGGGAATAAAAAGACCGGGATAAGTACGAGGCGCCTTTTTAAACACTCTGAAGATTGGGCCGACCTATAGATCGGCAGGGAAGATTCCGTAGTTGGGCTGGAATTGTAAAAAAAAATCACCTCTTTCTTTCTTGAAGGTCGCCTCAAAGTGGAATGAGGTTCGAGAAGGGCGGAGTGAGGTCATACACTGACATTGGTTATCAGCGACATCTACAGATTAATTCGGAATCTTGTAGGAAAGCAAGGACTGTATGGCTTATCGAACTCTGATGATGTATGATTCAACCAAAAATTTAAGGGAAAATATAGCCGGGTTAACTACACTCATGACGCCACATTGGACTCAATGTAAAAAAAAAAAACGACTGATATACACATCATGTATTTAAAAAAAAAAAAAAAACACATACCTTTTTGGTAAAAGTCCGCAAGCTAAGACCTTAGGGATGTCATACATACATCAAACTGACTACCTTGAGTTGACATCAATGTTCAACGATATTCCTGAAGAGCAACGTGTTCCCGGTGGAAAATTTTCCATAAGCGAAAAAGTGTTAATAAGCCAATTTGTATGCTTTCGAGAATGCACGTTGCTAAAATGAGTTAAGAACAAATCATTTAAGACGTTAGCATGTCATGCTTGCGACTAGCTGAGTTTTGCTAACTATGTTAGCCTACTTTTTTGTTGTGGTATCTATGCCAATTTAGAACACATGTTTTGAAATGTAATTCATGTTTGTATGTTTTTGCGAATGCAAATGTTGCTAAAAATGTGTTCAGAACGAGTCATTTAAGATGTTAGCATCCATTAGCATCTTATGCTAGTAGACTTAGATTGCTAACTATATTAGCATACTTTTTGTTGTGTTATCTGTTCTGACTCATGTTCTAAACAAGTAAAATTTCACATTATGGGGTGATTATTTCTTTACATTTTGGGACAGTTTTGTGCTAATGTAGCTAGAAAACAATGCTAGTCAGACATTTTCAACAGTGTACTAATGTTCTATTATTGTCTATTAGATTTTTTTCCCCCTGTTTTTTTTTTTAAAGAGAGAAGAAAAAGAGAAAACAACAAATGGACCCTAAAGACCATATAGCATCTTTTCTGTTAACTGTCTAGTTCCTGATCGTAAAAAGGGCCACAAGATGGCAGCCGATCCTGGTATGGGCCGCCCTCTCAAGTACTGATACCTTGAAATAAGGCCTGATATTGGTCCAACCGATACCTGGCATCGGTACTCGCCCATCCCTAATTTAAAAAAAATAATAATAATTTTAAGTTGTATTATTTACTTCACTTTGTAAGCGGTTAAGAAAATAGATGGATGTAAAAACATGTGACTTTCCTTTAATTCCCCAGAGACTTGGTATCCATCATCAAAGGGTGAGTATGCTGTTTTAATACACTGCACTTAGCTTCTTTTTACACTTGTATAACAGTTTAGAAAGCTTTATTGTGGTGGCAGTTTGAGCCTGGTGGAAATGAAATTAACCCAAGTAAGAACAGGGAAGCTTATTTACATTAACGACTATATTGCTCGAGTTGATGTTTGGGTGAAGAGGGCAAATAAACTCATTAAGAGCAGCGGCAAAGTTATCAGCTGCAGTGAAGGGAACACATTGCAACATCCACTCAACATTGGAACTTGGCGGAAAAGTAGACGTGGGTATCATTTGCATAAAAGTCCGATAAAATATTTTTGGAAATGGCAGAATCATTTAGCCGGATGTCAACTTTAATAATTGGTCTTTCCTCTTGCGTGATCAACAGCGAACTTTTTTTTTTTTGCAGACTCTGCACAAATGTTAACGATTTTCGACCATTCTTCTCACATTAATTGACTCATTAATCAAGCTTATGTCCCGGCATCAATTAACTCATTCACTGCCATTGACAGCCATAGACGTCAAAAATTCATTTGAACTATTTCTATTAGTTTAACATTTTTTCCACTTTTGTTAACAAGAGTATGAAAACCTAGAATTTTTTTTTGTACATTTAGAACAGATATAAAATTTGTGATTAATCGTGAATTAACTTAGTAAAGTCATGCAATTAATTACGCAATTATGCAATTATTATTATTTTTTTATTTTTTAAAGAAAATACTTAAAAATTAGGGGCATCAGGCGATTAAATGTTTTAATTGTAATTAATCGCATGACTTCACTAGTTATTTTTTTAAGTAAAAGAAAAGATTAATAAAAGAAAAGATTATTAATAATTAGGGGCATCAGGCGATTACAATTTTTTTTTCGTAATTAATCACATGATTTCACTCGATTAATCACAAATTTTTTTATCTGTTCTAAATGTACAATAAAAAAAAAGGTTTTCGTATTCTTGATAAAAAAAAAGTAGAAAAAAATGTTAAACTAATAGAAATAGTTCAAATGAATTTTTGACGTCTATAGCCGTCAATGGCAGTGAATGAGTTAATGATCTGGGGGCACTTTTGATTTGTTTTTAGTATGTGGCCCAGGAAATAAAATAAAATACTTAAATGAGGAAAAACAACAAAAATGTATTCATTTACATTGCAGTCTCGTGTTGCATGCTTTTTTTAACTACTGGGGAAAAAAGCCCAGTTAGATTTGTTGTTTAACATTTTTTTACAATTTCTCATTGGAATTCATTCCCTGTTGTAAGTCTAACTACTATCTGTTGTTTTTTTAATAATGACATAAAGCCTCAACACCGCCACATCCTCACTACAGGATAGCAGGACTTTTGTTTGTCCACCCCTGTTATTTCCCCTGACATTAATTGGCACGTTCCTATCCAAAGTCTGAATTCAGCCCACTTGCCATCCATCATTGTAACATAAACTACAATTGTATTGCAGGAGAGAATTGGTCCCTTTGTGTTAGTTGAGAGAATTACGCAACAGGCAGGACCCGCTCGTCATTTTAATTGCCACTGCACAGCAAAGGACCTTATTTGCCCAGCCCCTCCTGCGCAGCTATTGTCCTAAAATGAAATGTGCGTGCGCGTGTGTTTGAAGTATGTGAAGGTGGCTGAACTGTTTGAGCAAGGAAGCCGCATTGGCGTATTCTGTGCAACCCTCTTGATGTTGCTTCCTGAGAGAAATTGTACATTTAATTGTTTTTGTGCAGCCGAACACCTCGCCAATTATGCAACAGGAATGCTGCTGATGTCGTATTCTGCGGGGAATGGGGAAAATGCTCACTTAGCTTGTCTTGAATATACACTAAATGGGCATTTCTTCGGGTACACTTAAAAAAAAAAAAAAAACACACACACGAAGCGTTCTTAATATTTTGCACATTACGTATGGCTAAATAAGGCAAACAAGATATGACAGTGCTCTCATTATAATGACGTATTTATTTGTGCTTGTCTCGTCATTTATATGAAGTTTGTAGTCCTGCTTTTCATTTTGTCTTTTATTTTGTAATAATGTGTCCTCTTATTTCAGGAACTTTACTTCCTGCCTTGATGTCATCGTGATTGTTAGGCCCGCCCCTGATTGTCTCTACCTTTGTCGTATTTCCTCGTGTATAAATAGTCTTTTGTCGGATTGTTTTGGCTTCTGTCATGTCCTGGACAACTCGTCTTTTAAACAGTTATTGTTTCATGTTTGTAGAGTCAATGCTTTTGTTTCTTGTGCTTCCTGGCTTTATGTTTTGGTTTCCAGCCCTGCTGCGATTTTTTTGGGGAGGGGGGATTGCTGCTTATGTTTCCTTGTTTTCAAGTTTCAAAAGTATTGTTATTTTTCTAATAGTGCTTTTGTTCCTTTCATATTAGGGAGGGGGACCGCAAGCACACTGATCTGATCAGTTGGATCGGGATTGGCCGATATTTTGCATTTATGCAAAATTGGTGAATGGCTGTCTTAATGTGCCCAATCGATAAATGATGTCATTGATTGGCTCTACGAAATAAAATTATATGTTATATTTAATCACTTTTATTTTATTTTATTTTTTGGGGGTTTAATTTTTTTCCCCCTCATCATTTTAATTGCCGTCAATTAAATGACGTCAATAAATTGGCATCAATTAAATGTGGGTTTTTCGCTGTTCTATTACTGAGTTACAGAAAAATAAATCAATTACTCCAATAATTTTACAGAAGCCCACAAATGCATTAAAGCCATGTTTTGTTTTATTTAATTTGCCCCAAATGTGTGGCAATTTAAAATGCACACACATGAAACTGCCATGAGAGAGTCTTGCACCAATGGTCACAATACGGTTGAGTATCGATACTAGGTATCGGTATCGGTGCTGATACCAGCCTTATTTTAAAGGTTAGGGTTAAGTGCTATTTTCAGTTCAGGAACTAGAAATGAGAAATTAAGGGAACAGAAAATTGCCATTAATTTCATGTATTGGGATTTATAGGTCTTTTTTTGGGGGGGGGGGGTTATGTACTAGTGGTATCTGTAATTGGTATCGTATCGGTGACTACTCAAGAGTTGAGTATCGGTATCGGTCTGAAAAAAGGTGGTATTGAACATCCCTAGAAATGACCCAGATGCTCAGAAATGCAGTGGAGTGGAGTTTTGTCATTCATGATATGGCATGACTCCTTCTTGTGACTGGCTCTAAATCTGCTGTTAGATCAACCAGAGGCTTCAAAATGTACCATATGCTGCACTGATTTGTTTCTGGCATTTCAAAAATGTTTATGTAGACCCCAAAAAAAAAATCTCTATGTCATCTTAATTTGCCCCTACCGGGTATACCAGGGGTGCTCAAGTTCGGTCCTCGAGAGCCCCTATCCGGCCTGTTTTCCATGTTTCTCTCCACTAACATACCTGATTCATGATCAGGATCGTAATTAGGCTTATGCAAAGCTAGCTCATTAGCTGATCATTAGAATCAGCTGTGCTGCAGGAGGGAAACACGGAAAACAGGCTGGATAGGGGCTCTCGAGGACCGAACTTGAGCACCCCTGGGTTATCCGTTCTATTTAAAGATGCTTGCAATCTGTCTCAGGTTGAGCTCCGAAGTACTTTATTTCTTTCTGTTTATTTGGTCACATCCAATGTTTCTTTCCATCTCTCTCTTATAGATTTTTTTTTTAACTTCTCTTGCTTGGAGATCTCCCTGGACTTCATATCGGGAGCTTCATTTGAACAGCAGCCAAATCCCAACTCAATACCCGATATTAACTGCATTTGTCTTGAGGTAACAAAGGAACGGGCCACCACGTAACCTCTTACTTCCGAGCAAGCTACTCTGCATGAAAGGGGATGTAATTTATGATCAGTAAATGATCATTTTCTTGGCCAAAGCTCTTAAATTAAAGATGAAGGTCTACGCTGCCATCCCATATTGGTCATTAACTGTATTTAGAAATTCTTCGTGGTGGTGCACAGACCCATTGACAGACCACAATCTTATTAGGAAGGGGTGGGGGGGGGGGGGGAGGTTGTCTGCAGCAAAAATTTGACCCAAAAAATTAAATGGGTTCAAATGGCTGTTGGAGCTCCCGAGCCCTGACATATACTATATGGTAATGTGTGTGAGCTCGGGATGTGAGTCCAATGATGCCTTGCTCACTGTAGCGAGGTTAGGAGATCAGCATCACTGTGCAGGGGGGCTTGAACTGTGACCTTCCGGTTTCAAAGACCAAGCCCTTATAAATGAGCTACAGTCGACCTATTCCATGAAATGACGGGCTGAAAAACACAAAAAGAGCTTCCAGCTTTAGAGTGCATGCAACACTCAACTGGATGGGATTCAATGAGAAAAGTGAATGAGTTTGACAGTCCTTCATGAAAGCTTTTTTTATTGTACAATTTGTTTTAATTGACCCAAGCACAAAATAGGAGTGGGGAACTCAGAGTGGATAAAAAAAAAAAAAGCATATTTGTGTTTATTCTTCTTCTTCTTCTTATTATTATTAACATTATTATTATTATTATTATGTTTTTTTGTGTGTGATTGCTCCTGCTCGTCTGTAGTGTTGTTCAAAACCGAGCTTCTCCCAGCCTGTGTGTAGTTGGGCTTTTGTTTGAAAGCGGCTGACAGTCGGGAGCGCGCAGCGTGGTCGCGTTCGCGCTCAGTAGAGCAGCATAGGTGCGTCCGTGTCGCACCTCCGCCACCAGCCGAAGATTCTTTTTGTTTTCAACTTCCTTCTCATCGCTTCCCGACGAGAAAACTATTGAAGTTGTTAAAAAAAAAAAAAAACTCCACTTTATTCACAAGTCGAGTTTTGGTTATTCTCTGTAGCGCCCAGTGGCCAGTCTTTTTGCGCGAGGCTGGACGTGGCTGCAGGTCCAGTGGTCCGACGGCTGGCAAGTTGGAGAGCACGAAGGAGTTTTGCCAGTGTGTGCAAACACTTCAGAACCAAGGACAGATCCAAGCAGGAGGCTGGCAAATACGTTCCAAAGAGGACAACATCTGCACGCTGCTGGTGGTCATATGAAGCGGCTCGCGGTGCGTTCGCGGTCGCCAAGGAAAGCTGCACGCCAATAACGTTTTAGGTAAGAAACTGCTTTTCCCCCCCTCTTTAATACATATCTCCTGAATGAGACATACATTGTATTCTAACCTGTATACAATTAGATTAACACTTTTAGGTAATATAACCAAAACCATTCAGCAAAGTTACAAAGTGCTAGTAAAAACCATAATCCACGTCTGAATGTGACGTTTTACACTTACAATGTTTTCTAAGAAACATGTAAACACAACATTCAATTCCCAGGGTACTTCATTAGGTACACTTGGCTGCATACTTGCATGATTTAAAAAAAAATCTGGTATTACAAAAATAATAATAATGCAAAATTTTGATACATATATAGAGTGTTTGTCTTTTACAGTGGTGTAAAATGAAAAAAATATATTAAAAAAATAAATAGCCTTTGCATTAAGATCTGACTGTGCACATGTACCTAATCTATTGGCCATCGGATGTGAGATCTTGACAGAGATTGATGGCAAGCGGCTTGGAGCTGTCACTGTCACTTTCTGCCATGCTTTTCCACACGCAACGTGCTTGTTAGTGAAAATCAACAAACAAGTTGCATGGCACACTACACTTTTGGGCACTGAAATACCAAACCGATTAGAAGCTGTAAAGTGAATCTGGAGGCACATGAGATGAGGATGAAGGGAGTTACAAGTAGGTTTTCCTTATTAACTGAGAGCAGATCGCTAATTTTATAGACAATCTCCCTTGCTTTATTTTACATGGCCATTTGTCTTTGCCAATTAAAGACATTTGGCTGATGCTGTGCTACAACACTCAATCTCAGTAATAAATGATAATCTTGTCAGTGTTTTTTTTTTTTGTTTTTTTTTACGACATCTCACCGCTCTTGCTATTATTAGTGTTTTAAATTAAATGCCAATCCTTGTACATGGGAGGATTCCACCAAAGTGTGCGCACGTTTAGTATCAGATAAATCAAATGTAATGGATACATGGTTTGAGTGATTTTACTGAAATGATACTAAACATTCACATCACATCCAAAAACAGCCAATTAAATCTCATTCACACCCACCGGCTACAATAACGGCTACATTTAAAAGAAATATCGTTTTTAATTGTCACTGTTTTGAGAGGTGTTAATTTCTAAATACTTTATTGTTTATTATGATTGTGAAGGACTCTTAAAAAATGTGAATTAATGAATCTGTTCGCTAGATGACAATGAATTGCAATTAATTATTAATTTTAATTAAGAAATTAATTATGTACACTAGATTCCAGTGTACATTTTGTCTTAAAGTCAACTGCTTATTGGTCGTTTGGTTAACGTAATAATTGCAGTAACTGTAGTGAAGTTAAACATACAAAGTATCCTTTAAAAAAAAAATCGGGACAATAATGTGTTATATGTGACCTCACTGGTCTAAACATGACATTCTCATTAATATTACATTTTTGGAATATGAATTATGAAGCAAAATGCAGACGTTTTTATCCACCTCAGGGGGCGGCCATTTTGCCACCTACTTTCGACTGAAGATGACATCACAGTTGCTCAGGTCTCAGTTAACAACCAATCAGAGCTCACGTGTTTTCTGAAGCTGAGCTCTGATTGGTTGTTAATTGAGACCTGAGCAACTGTGATGTCATTTTCACAACAAGTAGGCAAATGGCAAAAACTGGATTTTGCTGTTTTAACGCCACTAACGCAATATTAACCAGAATACCTTTTGTAGACCAGTGGGGCTGCATAGAACATATTATTATTATTATTATTATTATTATTTGAAGGTGGACCAAAATTTTCTTCAGAAAAAATGTCAACACCAGTGGGACCTTATATGGATTTAACGACTCAAAATTGTCCACAGGTGAGAAAGCAAAGTGTGAACGGATGCTTGAGCTCACCTGTGACCCTAATGAGGACGAGCGCTATAGAAAATGGATGGATGGATGCATCACGAATGTTGGACTCCAAGCAAATGTGGTTCTTGTTACGTTTGGCTCCCACTTAACATCTTCACACACACTTACACGTCGTCGTCCAATCACGGCATCGCTGAGAGGGAGTCTGCACTGACTCACACTGGCTAAATTTGGACGAGACAATGAAGAATGCAGTTCTCAAGGCATCTTTTATGCTAATGGCGACCGGACAAGTCCTTTCTGACCGCCTCCTACTTTGGGAGCACGGACGCACTCCGCCGCTGCGTCTGCAACGCCGTCCTTTTAATGACCTGATTGAAGGCTGATGGGATCATTTGAAGGCTGATCGAGCCCCGGTTGTCTTTCAAATGAGGAAATGCGTTTTTTTGATGGCGAGCGTTTCATGTCTTCTATGGCGTCTGACTGCATTTGCACTTCTTAGGCTTCGGCGAGACCTCCGACCTCCATTTGGCCTAGTTCACAAAGGCTCGCCTAATTGGCTGTTCCTTATGGCGCCATTAATTCACACGGCGACCTTGCCTTCGCAACCAGAAAGCTGCCATCTGCTCCAACGCAGAAATGCAATTAGCTTCTTTTTTTTTTTTAATGTCGGCCTTTGACCTTGACTCTGTTAGGTCAAATGTAACGCCGGCTTGGTGATCTTCTTGTCGCACCCTCAGACGCAACGCCGTCACACTCTCGGCGAACCTCCTCGCTGGATACAAAGCAGTGCATTCATCAATGCGTCGCTCGAGCTGCCACCCACAACCTGATGTAATATTTATCCCGAGCGGGGGAATGCAGCAATCATTAGACTCGTACCTTCCTGTTGTCTTCCTGTTGTTCTTGGAGAACATTTCAGCGCGTAGCTCCCTACAAGATTGTTAACAGTATTTTGGGTCAACACCTGTTTAGGAAATATTACCTAGCGTGTGCAAAAGGTGTGTACACCCTAAAAAGTTTAAAAACAACAATGGAATGTGAATAAATAAGCATGTTTGCCATCACTAAAATAATGAGCATTCTTATTAGAAATCACAACAAATCAAAAACCAGTACGCTCGCCTCTGTCGAGATCCATATTAGCATACGCTGCCCACTTCCCTGCAGTCCAACCCTCACTTATTATTTTATTTAACCAAGCAAGTTACCATGGCAACCCCCCCCCCTTCATTGAGGAGCACCACCATCTATGTGTCATCTCATCGTAAGCTGGGAAAATCCTCCTCCCTCGGGAAGTGTCTGGAATATCTACAGATATGTCACATCTCAGGAGAAAAAGTCAACATTTTCACGTTTGCCTTAATTAACGTAAAATCCCGTCAGCAACATTTAATACAAAAAAAAAAAAATCACCATTCAAAAGCATTTTTTTCTCTGTATTTATGGCCCCTAATTTGCTGGTATTATTCATTATCAGATTTAAAGGGGTAGTCAAACATTTCTTGACTATAATATGTTATATGTGACCTCGCTAGTCTAAACATGACATTCTGATTAATATTACATTTGTGGAATATGAGTTATGAAACAAAATCAGGCCGTTTTTGTCCCATCTCAGGGGGCGGCCATTTTGCCACTTGCTGTCGACAGGGCTCAGGCAACAACCAATCATAGCTCACCTGTTTTCTGAAGCTGAGCTGTGATAGGTTGTTACCTGACACCTGAGCAACTGTGATGTCATATTCAGTCGACAGCAAGTGACAAAATGGCCGCCTTATTTATAGGTAAAAGAGGCAAGATTTTTGCTGCTTAAGTCATTCACTCCCAGCCATTTTCACTGAAGCAACCCCCTTTGCTCCCATCTGTTTTACAGGATTTTGACTGATTTTGCAAGACCCACAGAATATTGTGTTCTATTGCTATAAAAACATGCAACCTACCAAAAGAACAATTAGAGTCCCTTCTTTCATCAGGAAAAATACTTTTCCATATGTTTCCGTTTTGCAGCAATTAGCATTTGAATATAGCTAAGTTTCATCATTATTCACAAATTTGTTTATAACTGGGGGTAAATTAGCTTTTTACAACGTGGCCCTGGTTGATCTCTTATACTCTGCTGCCACCTGCCGGCCGTTTTTGTAATTAATACCATTGCTTCACACGTTCTCTGCAGTTCATTGATTGCTTCAAAGCCTTCTGTATGCTCTAGCATTAAAAAAAACATATAAATATGTCTTTGGGACAATTCAAACATTTAAAATAAAGCAAAGGGTTGACTTCCCCTTTTCTTTTATATTTTCAACTTGTTGACTGTATTGATTCTTCATTTCACTTCCAGGAAGTATCCATCATGCTGTGTCCAGTGTCAGGAGACACAAACTCTCTGTAAACAACCACCTCCCCTCCTCTTTAATACACCGATCCCAACTTCCTGCCCCCGCCATGTTGACCACCGCGCTGCTCCGGTCGTCGGCCGTTCCGGTGCCTTCCTACTGGCCCCTTCACCTCCTCCTGCTAGAGCTGCTGGTCCCCGGGAGCCTGCCCAGCATGTCCAGACTCGCCCCGGCGGCCAAGCGTGAGATCCTCATGGACGGCGACTTGGTGATCGGCGGCCTCTTCCCGGTGCACCACAAAGGCGAAGGGACGGAGGATTGCGGTAAAATCAACGCGGAGCGCGGGATCCAGAGGCTGGAGGCGATGCTGCTGGCGCTGGACGAGATTAATTCCAGCGATCGCATCCTTCCTGGACTCCAGCTGGGGGCGCACATCCTTGACAGCTGCTCGAAGGACACCTACGCTTTGGAGCAGTCGCTCGATTTTGTCAGGGCGTCCCTCACCAAGGTGCACGACCCGGGTTTCATCTGCCCGGACGGGTCGCGACCCATCCAGAATGAGGTCCCGTTGGCCATTTCGGGGGTCATCGGTGGATCCTACAGTGATGTTTCCATCCAGGTAAATGCAAATTCATGCAGCAGTCCAGTATATTTGCAAGTTTATAGTACACACTTAAAGCAGAGTTTCGCACCGTGTGCACCCACTTTCATCCATTCATCTATTATTCTTTTCATTGATCCATTCATCTGTCTATCCATCCATTCATCATCCATCCATCTGTCCATCATCCATCTATTCTCCATCCGTTTGTCCGCCCTTCCATTCATTTAACTATCTGTCATCCAACCATGCATCCATGTATTTGTCCGTCCATTCATCTGACCGACCATCCATCCATCTATCCATCCATCCATTCATCTCTCTATCCATTCGTCTATCATCCATTCGTCCATCCGTCCATAAAGCTTTCCATCTGTCCATCCATCCATTCACAGTATCTGTAATCATCTATCATCCATCCATCCATAAATCTTTCCATGCAAGCCGTCCGTCTGTCCATCCATCCACCCATCTATTCACATCCATTCACATTGTCTGTCCGTCTGTCTATCCAATCATCTGTCTATCAATCCATCCATCTGTCCATCCATCCATCCATCCATTCACATCTATCTATCCATCCATCCAATCACAGTATCTGTCCGTCTGTCTATCCATTCATCTGACTATCAATCCATCTATCATCCATTCGTCCATCCGTCCATAAAGCTTTCCATCTGTCCATCCATCATCCATTCACAGTATCTGTAATCATCTATCATCCATCCATCCATAAATTTTTCCATGCAAGCCGTCCGTCTGTCCATCCATCCACTCATCTATTCACATCCATCCATCCATTCACATTATCTGTCCGTCTGTCTATCCAATCATCTGTCCATCTGTCCATCCGTCTGTCCATCCATCCATTCACATCTATCTATCCAATCACAGTATCTGTCCGTCTGTCTATCCATTCATCTGACTATCAATCCATCTATCATCCATTCGTCCATCCGTCCATAAAGCTTTCCATCCATCCATCCATTCACAGTATCTGTAATCATCTATCATCCATCCATCCATAAATCTTTCCATGCGAGCCGTCCGTCTGTCCATCCATCCACCCATCTATTCACATCCATCCATCCATTCACATTATCTGTCCGTCTGTCTATCCAATCATCTGTCTATCAATCCATCCATCTGTCCAACCATCTGTCCATCCGTCTGTCCATCCACCCATCCATCCATTCACATCTATCTATCCATCCATCCATTCACAGTATCTGTCCATCTGTCTATCCATTCATCTGACTATCAATCCATCTATCATCCATCTATCCATCCATCCATCAATAAATCTTTCCATCCACCCATCCATCTATCCATTTACATCCATCCGTCCATCTGCCCTTCCATCCACCCATCCATCTATCCATCCATTCACATCCATCCATGTATCCATTCACAGTATTTGTCCATCTGTCTATACATTCATCTGTCTATCCATCCATCTATCATCCATCCATCAATAAATCTATCCATCCATTCACATCCATGCATCCATTCACAGCATCTGTCTGTCATATTTCAAATCCAGAACCTCAAAACTGTGAGGCAGATATGCTAGCCACTAGCGCTACGACTGTATAAATATTTATTTATTTTTCATTCAAGCATAATTCTTGCATTCCAATTGCCCTCACGTACTACTATTAACAATTACATAATGTCTACCAGACAATGATACATTACATTTAGAGTGATGTTAGTGCCTAATCTGATCATTTATCCCCCCCCGAACAAAACACATATTTGTTACAAATAGAATTGTGAAAAAGCATGCTGTGATGTGAGGTACAATAATGTATGTACACAGTCTTTTATTCTCCTGTTTTATTTGTAGTAAAAATCGAAATAATGTTCTAATGCAAAAAGAGTTCAAGCCTCAAATCGGTTGAAAAAAGTTCCACATTCTTCATTTCGAGACAGGCAACATGTTCTTGTGTGTTGTAGTAAACACACCGTGCGCGGCATAGCATTAATAATTGACATAACACCTGAAGTGTTGGTGACTAAGAGAGCTCATGAATATGCAGATGTGTTTACGCATGTTAATCAGCGTCTTTGCCGCTGTGTATGTACAGTATGTGGATTTGTGTGCCTCGTTGACATGAATCAACTTGCGACAATTCGATTATGCGTATGCGGTATTCTCGATTCATATAAGCCGCTACAATATTGTTGAAATGTCGTTGCACATGTGCGCTAACACGCCTAGCGCTCATCTATTATTGACGCAGTTCATTTACTTTCATCGTGCTCTTTGAACTACGCTGAAAGTTTCTGTTGTGAAACGTATATGTACTAGTTTTCTTCCTCAAGTGAAGTTACTAAAAAAAAAAAAGGTTTTTTTTCGATTGACAGCTAAGAAGAAAAAATGACAAGTCACAATTGCATTTTTCTTGTTTATATTAGAAAGCCTTAAGAGCAAAATGTAAAGAGGATGGATTTGCGGAGTTGGGTGAGTTTTGGCATGATCAGGATGATGCCATTAAGATGGCAAGATTATTACAATTTTATATTTCTATATGACACACATGAATTATATATTGTAGCAGTCGAACCTTGATTATTACAAATAATTTTTTTTTTTAATGCATTATACATTTTACAGTTTATCACTTTATGGCTGCTTTTGACATCTGGCTTTGTGTATAAGCTTGTATTTAAGCTCTGCTGAGTCTCTGCTTGCTTTGTAGTGCTTTGCATTAGAGAAAAAGTGTGTTGGATGGCATCTCATAACCAAATCTATTTGTAGTTCCTTTGCCTCTCCCTGTGGGAGTATAAAAACATATTTTTTTGCACTGTAATTGCCAGCACCTCCACACAGAAAGTAACATATGAGAGGAGGAAGCGATGATGATTTGACGCCGCTGCGTGATTTCACACGTTCAGTTCTGGGCACGAGTCCAGTAGGTTTTGATTCTGAATGACGAGCGTATTCATGAGTGTGTCTCCTGAAGTCCATTTGAACAACGGGGCGTCCTCGCTGAAAGCCACAGGCACAATAGCGACCTCCTTTCCTTGTTGTGATGCCGACGCCTCTGTCAAAAGAACGGCGTGTTTGCGCCACTTGCCTGTCAACGTGTTCGAGACCACCCAGGCACAAAAATGAAACTTATTCCGCGCTCAACTGTCTGTTTTGATAGCAACTGTGGAGAAAAGAGGAGCCGGGAGCTTATACGCTGCTCACAAAAAAATCTGAGAGTGAACATTCGGGTTGAATCTTTTAACTGTTCGATGTTTCGGTGCTTTTTGCATAATTTGCGGTTCTCTAATAAAGAGCTGAATTCACATTAAAGTTAAAGAATGAAAGAATATTACGATATACTAACAAGCCATTATAGTCTCTTCTTTTTTTCTCTTTCTTTTTTTTCATAAGAGCTCAGTATTGTTCATTCGGTAATTTTTACCTATTTGACATGTCATCATCATTACTCTCTCTCAATTTTCTTTTTTTAATTTATTTTGTACTCATTAGTTCACCTAAAACCTATTAAAAATCCCATACCGTTCACCTAAACCGAATACTTCAGAATCCAGCTAGAGTCGTGAGGTTCTCAGGAGACCCGAGGAAGGATCAAAGGAAAGTGAAATCCAGCACCAACCAGAGTCTTTCACCAACCCCAGAAACATCTAAATTCCAATAAATTAGGGAGACCTCAAGAGACTAAAGGAGAGACTGAGGAAAGGAAGGAAGTTTAGATGAAGCAGATTGAGATCCACAGACATCAGCCTCCACCGATTCAACGACCAGAGGAAGAAGCAGATTGTGTTTGAATTTCGATAGATGCTGGTGTGGTGGACCTGGCATGAATGAAAACCTCCACCAAAGAGGGGAGCCGTCGACCCCCGGTCTCTTCTTCATACCATCGCAATAACGAAAAGACATACTTCTTTAAACCTATTGTGTTAATGCAAAATGGCTGCCGAACCTTGGCATTTTAGATCAGGTCAGATGTGTTTGTTTTCACGAAAAAGACATATTAAAGAGGCAGTGTGTATTATTTAGTGTTGAAATAATAATTCATTCATTTAAAAGAACATTATTAATTCCAAAAACATCCCCAAAAATCTGTTCTATCACATCAACATACATTCCTTTATATAATAGTTAGTCTAGTAATCGCTAATTATATTAGATAGGTTGCACCACGCCTTACAGGTGGCTGCCATGTTTCACCGCCATCTTTATGTTACGGATACTCAAAGGAGAAAACTTCACCTGAATACCGTATCAGGATGCTTGTCTCCCTCTTCTTTGCTCTCGCTAGCTTTTGCTAAATTCTCCTGCTAGCTGCTTTTGTTAGCTGCTCCAGCTAGCTTGTGCTAGCCGGCACCTCTCTTGTTAGCTTCTCCAGTGCGTTCTTGCTCACCTTTCCCGCTCACCGGGCACCTAAGTGCTGCATTCTATTAGTTCACCACTAGATGGCACTAAATATTACACACTGTCTCTTTGAGAAATACGACAAAAATCCTGTTTGTACACAAATGAAATTAGCTTCTTAAGAAATATGTTGCAAATCATAGGACATATAATGGCAAATACATTTTGGCAGTAAAAGTGTGGAAAATAAGATTTGTTTTCATCATACATATATATAAAATATATATACACACAGAGATGTGTATATATATATATATATATATATGTGTACTTCTTTCTAGGGCTGGATATTCAATCCGATATTAATTATGGAACATCAATTCTTCTTAAATATCAAGGACATGATAAAAAAAAAAAAAACTCCACAAACATTAAATTCCAAATTACATTTTGCAGAGGAACTATTTAAATGATTTATTTATTAATGAAAATAGCACGTGTTATAATCACTTAAGTGTTTTGCAAACATTGACATCAGCAAAGATCCGATGAAAATATTTTCATTATCTAATTCAATAATTGTAAATATAAATTGTTTTAAAGTGCAATAGGTCGGGTATTTCAAAAATAAAGAAAATACCTTTAAATTCATGTGAACAGTACATTTCAAGAAAACAATAAGATACCAAAAAAAATGTACCTTTAAAATTGTATTTTCTTAAGAATTTATGGGAAAAACAGTATAAATAATCGATCCATGGTTTTATGAATCGATATCGGACTTGAAAAGGAAAATTGATTCACTATTTATTATTAAAATTATTAAACCCAGCCCTACTTCTTTCCCCAAATTGTGTGTTTAAAGGAGACCTGCCAAGAAGGATCCTCGTAAACTTAGGACAAGCATCTATTCCCGCCATCTGTGAGATTTCTCTTTTGGCGAGCAGCAAAAAAGGGAACTAATGAAAGATGAGCCAATCTCTCATGAGCCCAACAAGGATTCTCTCATAATTAGACACTTTCATCATCTTTTTTTTTTTTTGTCCTCCTTGTCAAGTCTTCGCATAATACAAAAGAAGCAGTTGTGACCATCTGGTGGAGGATTGGAATTAGCCTTGATTTCTGATGTGCATTTACAGCAACTTGTCTTAACGGCCAATTCAGATTCCGTTCCAATATCTCATTTCTACATCAACAGATTGTGTGTTTTGAAATTTGAGCAAAACGTACAGAACAAAAATAGATGGCCACTGCTGTACATTACTTTACAACACGGATGGAATTTCCCATTTCTGAACTTGTTTTTTGCTTCTTTTGCCAAATGCGCAGGTTGGAAATAAGAATGGTGTTGACAAAGTTATTTTCGTTCATACGACGTTCTTGTTAAATCCTTCGGCTTCCGCCATCCTGTCCTCTCACTTGCCACCGAACTGTCGTGTTTGTGCGTGAGCTTCTTAACACGTTACAGTAGCTGTGCTCCCAATTAGCACATCACGACGACACTCCAAAGTGAAGCAAGGCTTGCTGATGTCAAGTTGAAACCGTACACAGTCCGTTTCTCTTCCATCACATTCAAGAATCTGCTGCTGTGTAGAGGCCACCGCAATAACAATACGAACGCTAGTAGTTCAAAGCTTTTTGTGAAGTCGCTTATTAGAGGGGGACATTCATCCTTCTTCGTAGTCGTTAGAGAATTGAGTTTGGCTTATGTGCTGATTGGGCTTTCCCAAAACTAGGACGTGAATCTTGGCTCAATTAGACAGAATGTTATTCCAGCTAGAACTGGAATAAAGCTCACCGTGGAGGGATTACTGTGTTGTTGTCAGGATATTTGATGTAGATCATTTGATTCAGGTGTGTTGGAGGAGGGAAACATGCATGCTGGATAGATTTCCAAGTAAAGGATTGTGGCTCCAGTGGATGATTCCTTTATGTAGGGTATCCTTATATATTATACAAAGCATGAGCACTTTTTCTGGGCCGTTCGGTAAGAGGTTGAGCTGGAGAATGCTGCAGGTCTTCAAGTGTCTGCCTGAATGTCATCCGCTGGAGGTTTACACATGACACGCACCTCTGGGACATGCAGATGGACTTTCCATGTAGAGATGAAAGAAATGAGAGAGTGAAATCATGACGGCGACATGAGTTAGGAAGCAGTCTATACAGTATTCCATATGTCTTAGCTTTATTCCGACACCATACCTGCTAAATTTACTTAACTTTATTTGGATTTGGCACAAAAAAAATATTAACATTTGTGTATAGTATGTATGGAGAGACCAGTGTATGTTGTCACAGGGGTAAGTTGTCACAGGGGTAAGTTGTCACATTGTTATTATCGTCTCCACTACAGTAGAAGGTGCAACACAAAAGTGGACTAATTTTCTTCCCATAGATATATGGTCAGGGGTCATGTCATGGCTGAGAAGTGAACGACACATTCTCAGCTGAGACGAACGCCAGTTAACCATTTTGCACAACCCAAATTAAAATATTTGATCTTTATATATTTTCAAACAAACGTCGTCCATACACAAATTCTAGCAGCAATTCATGCGGACTCATTCGAGGAGAGATTCAAGAATCTTGCCATTGTTCTGTTTTAGCTAACTTTAGCTAACTAGAGCTAGCATTAGCCAACATGATAGTTTAGGGTAACATGTCTCAGTCATTTTGGGGTTAGTTGTCACGTGACATGCAAAAATAATGAGTCAATAAAAAAATGCACCACTGGTTAAAACCCAATTATTTTTTTAGTTTTATGCTAAAAACAATTTGTCACCGTTTCTGGGCTTATTCTGCCAGGCTGAAATTAGACACATTATGCATATTTAGTAGTCTAGCTACCATGTTTCTGGAAGACAGAATTTCATTTTGGTCAATCAATTGCTCATAATAAGAAAGTCCTGAATCACACAGTGACGTCACAGTCTGAGCATTGCCAGCATAACTGATAATCTAATTAGCTCATCATACTCATGGATGTAGAAATGTAATCCTCCATAACGCATCTTTTAGCGCGCTCACTGAGGCGGACGTTATGGCGCGGAGCAGGCGGACCAATCTTTCGGGGATGAAAGCACTGAACTGTAACGAGCGTCTAATTGGCATCATTCCGGTTATGGTGTCAAAATGAACGTGTGACTTTAAATAGGAATCTTGGCCGGTGTCGCACCCCGCCACTTGGCTGCCCACCTAATGTCGTCTTCGTACCTGCCTGCCCGTGCTGTTGGCTAAGGATGAAAAAGATTGTACATACAAATGCAACATCAATGTAAAGGCACCAGTGGGCGATTTGATGTAAGTCCACAGCGCACACGGAAGAAGCACTAGCGGGTGTGTGGCGTGCCTGTCTGCATCCATCACATTGGCTCACTTCATACCCTCAAGAGCTGCTAGGGCGCCGCCTGTGCCGTCTCTTGTCTTTGGGCTGTTGCAGCATAAGGAGGTCGAATGCGTGGGTACGTGCCGATTACGTTTTTATTTTCTCACTGACTTGCGTACGTACTTGACCTCCTTACCCGACCCAACTCTTACTGCCTTCCTACTCTAACTGCATGTTTACCTTAAGAGCGCTTTACAAGCCCTAGTTAGGAACTTCCTAACCAACCAATTGACTGATCTACCTACCCTACTTCTCTATCCATCTACCACTAACTACCGGTGCAGTTTTACATTAACTCATTCACTGCCATTGACGTCAAAAATTCATTTGAACTATTTCTATTTAACGTTTTTCCCACTTTTGTTAACAAAAGTATGAAAACCTAGATTAGTTTTTTATTGTACATTCATAACAGATATAAAATTTGCAATTAATTGTGAGTTAACTATTGAAGTCATGCAATTAATTACAATTAAAAACATTTAATCACTTGACACGATTAAAAAAAAAAACTGTATAAAAAATTAGGGGCGTCAGGCGATTACATTTTATTATTGTAATTAATTGCATGACTTCACTAGTTAAGTCACGATTAATCACACATTTTATATCTGTTCTAAATGTACAATAAAAAAATTCTAGGTTTTCATGCTCTCGTTAACAAAAGTGGAAAAAAAATGTTAAACTAATAGAAATAGCTCAAATGAATTTTGACGTCTATAGTCGTCAATGGCAGTGAATGAGTTAAAGGGAAAGTCCACCTTAAAAAATTCTCGGCAATAATATGTTATATGTGACCTCACTAGTCTAAACATGACATTCTGATTAATATTACATTCGTGGAATATGAGTTATTCGACATAATCCAGCCATTTTTTATCCATCTCAGGAGGCGGCCATTTTGCTACTTGCTGTCGACTGAACATGACATCACAGTTGCGCACGGCTCATGTAACGACCAATCACAGCTCACCTGTTTTCTGAAACTGAGCTGTGATTGGTTGTTACCTGAGACCTGAGCAACTGTGATGTCATTTTCACTCGACAGCAAGTGGCAAAATGGCCGCCTTCTGATATTGATCAAAACTGCTGAATTTTGCTGCTTAACTCCTATTCCGGAATACCCTATTTAGACTAGTGGGGCTGCGTAGAATATATTATTGTCAATGATTTTAAACAATTAAAAAATAGTAATAATAATAAAAATACCTCTCTTAAAGTGACAATCACAACTGATGATTGTAAAGTCAGAATTGGCCGGCGAGTGTATGTACAACAATGAACAGGCTATAACAGCACTCCAGGATTAATGGTTTTGTTTCCTTTTAAGGACAGGAATGAATTATATTATAAAAACACTTTCATCATGCTTAATTTTAACAGGGGGAATTTTCAATATTGCACCCATGAGGACATCCTTGTTTGGGAAACCTCCAAGCTCACAGTACAGTAATAAGCTTGTGTGTGTTCAATAATCACCAGGGTGTCTCGTGAGGATCCAGAGAAAAATGCTTCTTTCTTATCTTTTTTCTTTTTTTTCTTTTTTCTTTTTTTTACACCAGTTCTCTGCTTGGTTTGTTTCTGTGCTTTGTCACCACAATGATTTATTCAGCACCACACAGATACCATGTCAAGTAAATAATATGTCTTGAAGGACCAATTCTACTACGTCTACTACTAATATATAAAGATAGATCAAACAAGAGCCTAGATAAATTAAAACACAAATACATATATTCATCTGAAAGGAGTTTGATGAATATGTATTAAGTGCAAATAAAGTTGTTGTTTTTTTTTTTTATTTGTTTTGCTCTGAGCAGCCAATCGGAGGATGAAAAAATGCTCGCTGGGGCAAATTTAAAATCTGTTCCAAATGATTGACATGGTGGCACATGTGAGTCTGAAATATAATTGGGCAAAAAAATTCCAACACATACTGGAAGCAGTGCAGCAAAGCAAAATGCTACGGATTGGCAAGGAGATTATTGGCAATAAATTCGGACGATTACACGGAACAAATATTAGAAATTGTCAATTTTAGTCAGTGCTTGTATTGGTGCTTTTATCGGCTCTGACCCAAACCACTGAGCAATAAGCCATTAATTCAATCTTTAAGGCTAACTTGTGTTTTGTAACAGCAAATTTCTCCACTTTGTTTTCCTTAGTCTGTGGGCCAAATTTGAAGATTTAGAACAATGTGATGGGCCGACAGATAGTAGATTGCGGTCACAGCAGAGAAGCTTAAGAGCAACAAAACAGCCTGATAAAAAAAATCCTCCTCCGCGGCTATTTCAGGTTTTGGCATTTAGCTACGAGTTATACGACTCGAGCTGCTAGTGATGCGGACCCTGACTGAGTAAACATTTGGATACTGACAAACACTCCACTGCATCATTCAGATGAAGCGTTACACTGCAAGTCAATGAAAGGACCCACTTCACTCACATGGAAGGATGGAAGTAAAGAAGTGATGTGTTCAAATAGAAGTCACTTTATTTCACCAAATCATTTCGTTTATGATCGTTTTTTGACCTGTCATCTCATCCCGCAATTGCCCGGGACAACGAGATTTCCAAGCATCTCATAAAAACTGATTGATAAAGTTTTCTTCGCTTGAAAACACATGAAAATGTTTTCTCTAACTGTCTCATGCAAATGACTAGCTAAGACTAGACTAACTTCCATAAGGACCATCAAGAAATATTTTAAGGACTGACGAAATATTTTTTTTCTCAAATTTGTACTTTTTAGTGGATAATGAACTTAACCCTGGAGAACCCACGGGGTCAAATTTGGCCCCTATAAATTCTGCTACTCAAATAACAAAGACCTTCTTTTTTTTTTGTTTACAAATTTAACTTCAAAAGTCCAGAGTGCCACTTCTGACCCCTGCGTGGGGCCATCTAGTGGATTAATATTGCACTTACATGAGCCAGAGTGGTGGTGACAAGATGGCTGGCAACATGCTGTTTTGTTGAGCTGGAAATTAATCCAAACAAAACCATCTTCTCAGCAAACCATCAGATGGTAAAATTGTGTTTTTTTTTGTTAATCTATTTCATATCATGTTGCAGAATGCCTAGAAATATGTTTTATATTTTTTTTTTTGATAAATTAGCAACTCTGAGCTAGTTCAAAAAACAAGGGTTAAAATTGAAAAAACATATATTTTGGTGTTCAGTGAACTTATAGCAGTCATTTAATGTATAATTCATAATTTTCCAAAGAAGAAAAGGGTTCTTGGGTTCTCCAGGGTTAAGCAATCAACATTTTTATATTATTTATATTCAATATACGGATGTGGAGCGTCTCATGACCCCCAAAATAACTGGATACCCCTTGTAAGTTGTAACAGGCCAGCATTCAAGTTGCTGTGTGTGTTTTCAATATTCATGTGCGCCTGTTTGCTGAGTTTTTTTTTTTTCCAAATCCATATTGTGCTCCTTTCATGTTATCCTAAAATAACGTTCCTTTTCTTCATGTGGGAGGTTAGAGTGTGTCAGAATTGTGTTTATAATGTAATTAATTTGAATTCTTTGATGGTTTTGGGATGCAAATAATTGATTTTTCCTATTACCAGTGAAGGTATCACTAAATTACGTTTTTCTGATGCGGGTTTTGAATGCAACGCAAGCGGGGTTTGGGCAGTGGAGAAAAGACAGTGCCCGTGTTTTTGGACTTTGTGGAATAAAGTTAAATGTTCAAAAGACATCACGGTTGTCACAGAGCTGCAACATTTATCCTTTGTTTTTGAATCTTACAACTTTGTTATTCTCTCACTTGATATTTGAAGAGGCTGTTATCTGTCAAAACAAAAAAAAAAGAACTCCCCACTGTGTAGTGCTGGCGTGCACGCAGATCGACGCTATCGAGTTCCTTGCAAGGAGCCTCTTGCTTGAAATTAATGTGAAAGCGGAAACCGAAAACAGTTACCGGAGGGGCCAAAATCCAAATTAACAAATGCTAATGTTTCTTTTTTGCACAAATAAGCCCCAAGTGGACAATTCCAAAGTAAATGTCCCCAAGTGGACAATTCCCACAAGTGCTAACGATAAATGTTTAATACACGAGAGAGAAGCCACAGATGGGCTATAAAAAAATTCTAGTAAAAACTATATTGGGTAAAAGTTTTTATTGTTTCTGAAATAGCTACATCACATCATATGATTACAATACAGCCGATTTTGTCAAATAGTGGCAGTTTCCTAGCAGTAAACTGTCTTTTTTTTTTTTTTTTTCATTCGGTAATTTTACCGATTTGACATGTCATCATCATTGCTCTCTTTATGTTTTTAATTTTTTATTTATTTATTTATTTTTTTACGTGCATGTGAGTGTGTGTGTATTCATTAGTTCACCTAAAACCTATTAAAAAATCCCATACCATTCACCTAAACCGAACACTTCCAGCCAGAGTCGTGAGGCCGTCAGGAGACCAGAGGAAGGACCAAAGAAAGGAAAAAAGCAGTAAACTTTCTTTTGTTTCTCTATGAAGGTGGCCAACCTCCTGCGACTCTTCCAGATCCCTCAGATCAGCTACGCCTCCACCAGCGCCAAGCTAAGCGATAAATCCCGCTATGACTACTTTGCCCGCACCGTACCCGCAGACTTCTACCAGGCCAAAGCCATGGCGGAGATTCTGCGTTATTTCAACTGGACGTACGTGTCTACCGTAGCCTCGGAGGGCGACTACGGCGAGACGGGCATCGACGCCTTCCAGCAAGAGGCCCGCTCTCACCAAATCTGCATCGCCACCTCGGCCAAGGTGAGCCGCTCCATGAACCGCCAGGGGTTCGAGAACGTGATCCGCTCCCTGCAGCAGAAGTCCAACGCCAAGGTGGTCATCATGTTCACCCGCAGCGAGGACGCCAGGGAGCTGCTGGTGGCGGCCGCCCGCATGAAAGTCGCCTTCATCTGGGTGGCGAGTGACGGCTGGGGGGCGCAGGAGAGCGTGGTGAGGGGCAGCGAGACGGCGGCGGACGGCGCTTTCACCATCGAGCTGGCCTCCTACCCCATCCGAGAGTTTGAAGACTACTTCACTAAACTCAACCCGTACACCAACACCAGGAACCCGTGGTTCAAAGAGTTCTGGGAGCACCGCTTCGGCTGCAGTCTTCAGGAGCACGGGTGCAGCGAGCGCAGTCTCAGGGACGGCACTTTTGAGCAGGAGTCCAAGATCATGTTTGTGGTCAACGCGGTTTACGCCATGGCCTACGCGCTCCACAACATGAGGCAAGCCGTGTGCTCTAACACGTCCAAGGTCTGTGAAGCGATGAAACCCGGCAATGGCAAACGGTTCTACAAGGAGTTCATCCTGAAGACCAAGTTTGAAGGTGAGCAAAGGAATTTCATAGCAAATATTTTTAGATTTTTAAGAGGAGGCTCAAGACACCTTTTTAGTTTGGCATTTAAATGATCTAAAATAAATATTTTTTTATTTTTTTCCTGGAGAGCTCAGTTCATTCGGTAATTTTACCGATTTGACATGTCACCATCGTTGCTCTCTTTTTTTTATTTATACATTTTTATTTTGTATGTGGGTGTGTACGTGCGTGTGAGTGTGTATGCATTAGTTCATCTAAAACCTATTAAAAAATCCCACACCGTTCACCTAAACCGAACACTTCAGAATCCATGCCAGAGTTGTGAGGCCGTCAGGAGACCCGAGGAAGGATCAAACAAAAGAAAGGAAAGTGAAATCCAGCACCGACCAGACACCACCCACCACCCTTTTATTTCTTTTCTTAAAGGGATACTTGACTCATTGAGCCATTTTCAGCAGTTAAAAAGTTAATATTTTGTCTATAATTAATTTGATAACTCCATTATTTTTCATGTACAATTAATACATTTTAAAAAAAAACAATTTGCCACTTGCTGTCGACTGAAGATGACATCACCGTCATTCAAAGGAATATTTCATCCCATGTAGCCCAGTTTGGTTATGTGTCATGGGAGCATACGCGGAAAAAAGATGCATGGAATCAGACCTCTGAAACCCGAATCCAGTTTTGATCATATCACAAATATCACATATGTCTGCCAACGTGACCGCATCTTAAGCGTCCGGAAGCAAATAAATAGAGGTGAGTCGTGACATTTTTGCAAAAAACACACACGGCGTGTAGATCAAAACTAAAGCTTAGAGGTTGAAAAGAGATGAGATTTTTTTTTCAAGAAAATTGTGGTTCCAAAACCGCTAATTCTTCTTTGGGTTCCTCCCAGCTCCGTTTCGACCCGCGGACACGGAGAACATGGTCCGCTTCGACTCGGTCGGCGACAGCATCAGCCGCTACAACATCTTCCACTACCACAAAGAAGACGGGAAATTCGTCTACCAGAAGGTGGGCTACTGGGACCAGAACCTGACCCTGAACACCACCCTGGTAAGCTGGCGCGGCTCGTCGCCGCCCACCTCCCAGTGCAGCGACCCCTGCAAGAAGAACGAGGTGAAGAGCATGCAGCCCGGGGACGTGTGCTGCTGGATCTGCATCCCCTGCCAACCCTACCAGTACCTGCAGGATGAGTTCACGTGCGCCGACTGCGGATTTGGCCAGTGGCCCCTGGACAACCTGACGGGCTGCTACGACCTCCCCGAAGAGTACATCCGCTGGGAGGACGCGTGGGCCGTCGGGCCCGTCACCATCTCCTGCTTGGGAATAATGTGCACCCTGTCGGTGGTGGGTCTGTTCTTCAAGCACAACGAGACGCCGGTGGTGAAGGCGAGCGGGCGCGAGCTCTCCTACATCCTCCTGCTGGGGGTCCTCATGTGCTACAGCATGACCTTCATCTACATCGCCAAGCCTTCCACCGCCGTTTGCACGCTGCGCCGACTGGGCCTGGGCACGTCCTTCGCCGTGTGCTACTCGGCCCTCCTCACCAAGACCAACCGCATCGCTCGCATCTTCAGCGGCGTGAAGGACGGCGCCCAGCGGCCGCGCTTCATCAGCCCGGCCTCCCAGGTGGCCATATGCGGGGCCCTTATCTCCTGCCAGCTGCTGGTGGCCGTCATCTGGCTGCTGGTGGAGGTGCCCGGCGTGAGGAAGGAGGTCAGCCCGGAGCGGAGGGACGTGGTCACCCTCAAGTGCAACAGCAGGGACTCTAGCATGCTCATGTCGCTCACGTACAACTGCGTCCTCATCGTCCTCTGCACCGTCTACGCCTTCAAGACGAGGAAGTGCCCGGAAAACTTCAACGAGGCCAAGTTCATCGGTTTTACCATGTACACCACCTGCATCATCTGGCTGGCCTTCCAGCCCATCTTCTACGTCACAGCCAGTGACTACAGGGTAACTATTGCTCCGTCAGAATGCTATATGTCGGTGCCATTTGCGTCCTTAGGATTTAAAATGTAGAAATGAATGATACCTTTTTTTATGAAGCAAAGTTGAACTGACTGCCTATTTAACAAATATAATTCCAAACATTAATTTGAACACTGGAAAAATTGGCATTTGTTGCCTGTCACTGCTTCGTAAAATTAGACTTCAAATCTAATTGTTTACATCCTTTACAAATATTATATTTTTATTTTTTTTATTAATTTTGTTACTTCACTATTATTATTTATTGTTTTAAATGGTTTACATTTTTAGAGAGAGAGAGAGAGAGTGAGAGAGAGACACGCTTGCTCACTCACACAAAAATTCTCTCACACTAGGCACACATACGCAAAAAAAATCTCACTCACTCACTCACCCTGCCCCTGATGCTAGCTAGCTCTTTATCAGGTAAACAAGCACCATGGGTACTATCTAGGGAGCCTGAAAGTATAAACCCTGCCACAATTTGGCTTTAGCACCTGATGCTAGCTAGCTCCCTATCAGGTAAACGAGCACCATGAGAGCTAGCTAGGAAGCTAGCTAGCGAGTTAGCACTTGAAAGTAAAAACCCTGCCACTTTTTGGCTTTAGCACCTGATGCTAGCTACCTCGCTAGCTAGCTCCCTAGCAGCAAGCCAAACTATGGCAGGGTTTTTACTTTCTGGACCTGGATTTGCCACCTCTGTTTACAAGACATTTATTTTCACTTTACAGAGATTTTAATGAACAAAAAAAGAGACTATATATAAAACAAGTGAAGTAAAAATAACTTAGCAGCATTTTCAAGCCAAAGTTAAACGTGTGAGGCTCCTCCTGCGTTTGTTTTGGCTTTTGTGGGGGGTCTATATCGACTTCATGCTGTGCATCTGCAAATAGCAGTTCTTGGACTGCGGGGCTATCCGGTGGCGTGGGAAGAGATGGTGCTCAGGCACATGACCCCAACAGTCAGCTCATATTAGAGGCTGAAACATGACTAACATGCCCCTGACTGTCCATTACAGCGACATATGATTAGCATTCTTGCCCGTGTTTGCCTTCACATACAGTATGTGCATTGTGCACATACCATACATTCAGGCTTTTAAAAAAATGGACACGTAAGGACAAAATGTACTGACTGGACTGCTAAAACATTGTGATGTGGCTGCAATTACAACCTCGCCGTGTTTCTCTGGACTAAAGTGGTGCGGTACATTTCTTGAGTGTGGTCTTAATTTACAGAGCATTGCCAAATGAAGTGCCCTTGAGCAAGGTGTTGAACTCCTTCCACCTCTCAAATGGCTCAGGGGTGGGCATTGTGATTCAGCCGCCGTACTCTGCTTGACATCTCAGTGTACAATGAATTTGCCCTACGGGGAAAAACAGAGAACTCTATTTATTCATTTATAGTGATTATAATTGTTATTGTTATTGTGCCCCTTGAAAGGCCCTATATTATATATATATATTATTTTTTTAAAATATATATTTATATATATATATTTTTTTTTTTAAATATATATTTATATATATTTTTTTTATTTATTTATATATATATATTTTTTTATATATGTTTATATATATATATATATATATATATATATATATATATATATATATATATATATATATATATATATATATATATATGTATGTATTTATTATTTATTTATTTATTACTTTTTTTCTTTTGAAGGAAACACACTAAATATCTTTGAAGATTTGCAACTAGTGAAGCTTGCATTTAATTGGTGATCTAATTAGCCGTTGCACAAATGAATTCCTGGTTGTGATGATGGGGGATGGTAGGAACAAGGATGGTGCATTCATGTGATTTCTTAGGAGAAGGAAATGCAACATGTTCATTCACCCTCTGCCTTTCCATGTGCCCTGGCAGGTCCAAACTACCACCATGTGCATCTCTGTCAGTCTGAGCGGCTCGGTGGTCCTGGGCTGCATGTTCGCTCCCAAGGTCCACATCATCCTTTTCCAGCCGCAGAAGAACGTAGCGTCGCTGCGGGTCACGGCCAACCGCTTCAGTGCCACCGTGTCGGCCTCCGCGTCCGCTCCCAGTTCCAGTTACTCCAAAGGTGCGCACAAAATATTTTAAATGGAACTCATTAGATCGCGCTATTGTCTATAGCAGTGGTTCTCAAAGTTTTTTTTTTTACGCAAAGTACCACCTTGAAAAATACTTGGCTCTCTAAATACCAATACAATGGCCAACATTAAAATACAGTTGTGTACTAAGACGTAAGTAAGAAGTATTCACATGTGACCCAAACATTCCTGGATATACTCTAAAACTTTAATAAAAGTTAACTAAATACTCTTACATCTACTGTAATACTCCCCAAAATAAACCTAACACTTTTAAACTACCTTACCTAAATACTTTTACAGTTACTAAATATGTCCTGAAAGTTACCAAAGTACTCTTAAAAATGTACGAAAGAATCCCTAAAAGTTCTCTAAATACTTTTAGATCTACAAAATACCCCCTAAAAGTTACAGTACATCAATACTCAAATCTATTAAATACTAGTTTTAATTACACTGGAAAAACTCCCTAAAAATGACCTCAATACTATTACATTTATTAAATACCTTAATAGACTACTCTTAAATTTATGAAATACTCACAAGTTACCTAAATACTCCTGAAATCTACAAAATACTCCCTAAATTTTAAATAACCACTTTTAATAAAAACCTATTAAATGCCCACAAGTTAGCTAAAAAAAAATTTTTTAAATACTGTACTTCCCAAAAGTGGCTCTTAAAAATGTATAATAGTTGTTTTTTTTAATTCATTCTACTGAAATACTCCCTGAACATTACCCAAATACTCTTAAATTTATGAAATACTTGCCTAAATACTGTACCTAAATACGCTTGAAATCGACCAAATATTCTCTTTAAGTTACCTAAATTATTTTAAATGTATGAAATGCCACCTAAAACTTAAATTCTCTTAAATATACAAAATGCTCTCTATAAATTACCTGAATAATCTTGAATCTCTTAAATACTCCCTAAAAGTTACCTAAATACTCTTAACATGTACTTATCACTTCCTAAAAGTTAACCTGGATAGTATTGGATATTTACAAAATACTCCCTAAAAGTTCCATACTCTTAAAATCTATCCAATACTCCCTAAAGGTTACCTATAAATACTATTGAATTTACAAAATACTCCCTAAAAGTTACATGAAATTCCTGAACTACTTCCTAATTTATAGATTTAATTTTGTGATTTCTTCGCATACCACTAGAGGGAGCCACCAGTGGTACTTCTACCACTTTGATAATCACGTCTTACAATTGGCCAGTTTACTTTCATTTCGTTCAACAGTCCTAAAATGGTAGTTAGTTGCCGTGTTCCAAACATTGCATGAAATGACATCTTTGGAACCTTTGTCCTCTAGGCTCCGCCTCCAACTACGTGCCAGCGGTGTGTAACGGTCGCGAGGTGGTGGACTCGACGACGTCCTCTTTGTGAAAGCATCCCATCATCGGTCCGAAGTGAGGCCGGGCCGAGGGACAATATGCGGGCTGAACCGACGCTGGCTTGTGAGGCCTCGTTTGTATAGATTTCATATACTGTGACTTATTTGGTTTACACTTAGATGTGGACAATGTGCTTTTTTTTGTGAGAATTTAGTAGGAAATCATACAAAACGTTAGGCACTATGTGGCCGGAATGATCTGTTTCAGAGTCAAACTGTCATTATTGTGAAACTTTGATTAACTGTACAGGCAGTGTTGTAACGTTCTCAACCATCGTAGTGTAAAAAGATATTTATCATTGAAATATTTATTTGCTCATTTCAATTCAAAATTAAATGTTATTATTTTTAATCAAATTTGCCATTATTAACCAAACTTTAGAAATAGACCACACTAAAGGAAAATATTGACATTTTTCTACCTATGAGAATGAATGCATTTGGGGGGGGTTAAAAATCCTACTAAATTCTGGCAACAGGTGGCTTGTGACGCCTTGCACCGTGCCTTGTCCTAACTCGTCATGTTGTGTGCAGCAATAGTGAAATAGAGCTGTTCTTATCTTATTGTCCTTCCAGTGCTGTGAATATATCCAATGTTTGAAGACTACAGTCCGTCTGTAAAGATGTGACAAACCTTACTGAGCGTAATATGTCAAATTAGGCAACTACTGATGTATGAATGTGCCGATGTAGACATTCTAGAACGTGTGCGTGCGTGTAACTAATGTAAATAAAACTTTTGTTTTTGTAATATCAGAATAGAGTTGCATTTTAACATTTTCAAAAACAATGAATGGGGTAGATGCCACGGACTTCCGGGTTTCACACAACAGCGTCGTTTCCACACGCCCACACGTCGCAAACAGCAACCGGAAACGGCGCTGAACCTGGGAAGTCCCGCCTCCTCCATGGCATATACCCCATTAAGAGCCAATGGGAAGTGTAATTAAAAACTTGACACGATCCTGAAAGTATGAAGACTAATTGTGTTTTTTTACGTGTCAACATGTGCAAATGTACTCATACAGGCCCAAGACCAGTTCATGTAAACCTGATACGCATCCAAATTCCTAACACTGACGTGTTGTTGAAGTTATTTTGTGAATGTATTGGAAGACTTTCAGCACTTTTACGTATACTGTGATTTGCATCCATCGTTTTTTCCAGGGAGGGCTACATTTCAGCGCCATTTCAGTTTAATGGCATCACAAAGCCCTGTGCGGAAATTTGTCTACAGAAAGACAAGTGCGAAATGAATCCGGTTTAGCATCCGTTTCAAGTTTTTAAAGTTTAGTTTCAATTTAAGCGACTTCCTGCTTGACAAGCAGTGACAACCTTGATTTGTCCTCTTCTGTACTTTCATTATTCATCTCTTATTTAACACTAAGGCTTTTTTTTTTTTTTACTTAATTAAAATCAAGACTTTTATAGTGAAACTGTAAATAATTTACAAACAGTGGTATTTGCAAAGCAATATATGAACAGGATGACTTCAGACGAAAATTCATGCTTCTACCTATTTTAACTACCCATATGAATTAACAATGGACTTTATCAAGAATAACGGATTTTTAATTTGAAGCCACCCATTAACCATACAAGCAATATTATTAGAAAATGGGTCTGATCAGATCCATATATAATTCTCTTGTCTCATACTTGCCTTTTTCATGTCTAACTCAAATGTTTTGAGTGTACAGCAAAAAATGGAGGAATGCGTCTCACTGTTCCAATACTTATACCACCCAATTGTCCTCACATAACCCTGTAAACAATTTATCGCTATTTTTTTTAAGTGTCCATTTCTTTGCAATATCAAATCATTCTCATAAAATATTTTTCAAATAGAGAGCAATAATATTGTGGCAAAAGGTTATAAACACCTTTAATGTACAAAATAACAATAATTCCACTATTCTGTTGCCGGGGCTTCATCTTGATTGGGAGGTTTCCTTTTCAGTGGAATGATACAGATCCCATTCTTAGCCTCTTTTTGTCTCCACCATCGACCCAACCTGCACAGAGACAAATGACATCTTAATACCAACATATGCAAGGCCCACAAATACAAATTCCTATTTTCCAATTGCCACATGGACAACATTTATCAACATCAAAGATAATGGGCTAAATTGATCAATAAATTGATCAGTTCCTCCTGATTTTTTATTCTATATTTAAGCAAGACATTGTGTGCTTCCAGCTTTGTGAGACCATAATAAGGAAGGAAATAGGAAAGTAGTAATTGATCCTTCTATTCTATGAGTGCAATGCACCCCCCACCCCCAATCTAATCCTCTCTAAGCCAGTGAATTTGAACACCCAACAGGTCAAACGACTTTTCCCATAAAAGAAAAGCACAACACTGCCATCTAGTGGACACCGAGTACACACTAAAAAGATGTCAGGGAACGGTTGCTATGGAAACAGCAGCCTTTGTGCAATATTACCTGTGCTCCTGTCCGACGCCCGCCACCAAGAAGTGACCCGAGTGTGAAAACTTCAAGCTGTTGACAAACCCGATCTGAGGGAGAGCAAACGGGGGGAACGCGGAATAAGACGACACAAAGACTCGACGCGTTGCGTGAAGGTCGGTGCATTCAAAGACGCTTTTACCGCTGGAATACTGAAGAGAGGCTGAAGCCCTCGATAATTCGGACCGCACTTCCACACTTGCACCTGCGAGTTGCTGGAACCTGTCAAACAGAAGCTCAAGTGACTTTGGTGTTCGACCAGATGGAAATGTGTAGTGTGTACTATCAACTGAATACATTTGCATACATTCAGCAGGGCCATTAATTAAAAGGCTTAACAAACATGTGTGTTTGTGTGTGTTGTGAAGGACTCTCGCAGCCAGAGGCACCTGAGGCTACGACGTCGCTGTTCAGAAGCGCGGCCACCGCCGACACCCAGTGAGGCTGCTCCAGCCCGGCGTCGCCATGGCAACCGTGAGCCTGCTTCACCGTGGTGAGGGGCTTCTTCTTATTGACGCTCCAAAGACAGACGGAGCTGAAGCGGACGGACAAGGAATAAATTTGGGCGTGCGCACAAGAAAGACGAGTGTCAAAAGTTTTGCTGGTGATGCGACGTACCCGTCGTCAGCTCCTGTGATCATGTGCTCCTCGTTGATGAGCTGGATGCAATCTATCGAACCCCTGCCGAAAACAGTGATGACAAATTAAAAGCTGATGTCGGTATTTTTTTTCTACAGTAGTAGAAAAGATGTATACGGAAGAGGATTAGAGCCAGTGAAGATTAAAATATAAAAATTAAAAAAAGGTTGGCAGGATTCCGGCTTTATTGTCAGCATTCTAACTTTAAAGTGAGAATTCTGAGAATGAAGTGATAATACTCCATATTCTCAGAATTCTGACCGAAGTGAGAATTATTTTGACTTTATTCTCAGAATTCTGACTTAAAGTCAGAATTCCGAGATTAACTCATTCACTGCCATTGACGGCTATAGACGTCAAAAATTCATTTGAACTATTTCCATTGACGGCTATAGACGTCAAAAATTCATTTGCGCTATTTCCATTAGTTTCACATTTTCCCCCACTTTTTTTTACCAAGAGTATGAAAACTTAGAAAAAAATATATTGTTTATTTAGAACAGATATAAAATTTGTGATTAATCGTGAGTTAACTAGTGAAGTCATGTGGATGATTACAATTTGAAAATTTCATCGCCTGATGCCCCTAATTTAAAAAAAGAAAAGATTATTAAAAATTAGGGGCGTCAGACGATGAAATTTTTAATTGTAATAATCACATGACTTCACAATAGTCACTCACCATTAATCACAAATTTTATATTCATTCGTTTTAAATATACAAAAAAAGAAAATCCAGGTTTTCATACTCTTGTTAACAAAAGTGGAAAAAAATGTGAAACTAATCGAAATAGTTCAAATGAATTTTTGACGTCTATAGCCGTCAATGGCAGTGAATGAGTTAAAGTCAGAATTCTCACTTTAAAGTAAGAATTTTGAAAATAAAGTGAGAACTCTGCCCCAAAAAATTTCCCTCTTCACTGGCCCTAATCCTCTTCCGTAGATATAGCAAAAAAAAAAGGGAAAAAAATACAATTCAATTACTTTAAAAAAATTATTCAAAACAACTTAACACCCTGGCGCCATCATGTGACACGCAAACACTCACTCGTGCCCGTGGAAGACCAGCTGCGATTCCTCGGCGATCTTCCACACCCGCACGGAGCGGTCGCGCCCGCCGGCGGTCACGCAGCATTCTCGGCTCAGGCTGTCCAGTCCCGTGATGGCGTCCTGATGGCCGAAACTGAGAAGTCGTCGTGGGAGGGAAATGGTTAGAATAGGAATGAAAATTCAGGCTGGTGTACTTAATAACGTGTCGACATGACTGTCGGCCGTTAAATCACTCACAGAGTTTCCACATAGGCATTTTCATCCACATTCCACACTTTGATGGCGCGATCGTGCGAGGCGCTGTACAGATCGTGAGTTCCCCTCCTGAACGAGAGACCCTGCAAGCAAGCGGACCATCACTTTCACTCACAAAAGCTTCTTCATGAGGTGGAAGAACATTAATTTACATGTCGTTGGCACCCCCCCCCCCCCCCCCCCCCACACACACACACACTTATCTAAACACAACATTCTGATCAATATTGTGCTGGTGGAATATTTTTGTCTATTTTAGGGGGTGGCCATTTTGTCTCTTGCTATCAACTGTAAATGACATCACAGTTTCTCGGGGCTCAGGTAATGACCAATCACAACTCAGCAAGTTGTGATTGGTCATTTTCAGTAGACAGCAAGTGCCAAAATGGCCGCCTCCTGAGATGGATAAAGATTGGTGGGATTTGCTGCTTAACTCATATTCCACAAATACAATGTTAATCAGAATACTGTGTTTAAACTAGTGGGGCTGCATAGAACATATTATTGTAAATAAATTGTGTATATATATTTTAATGTATCGCCCATTTCTGATTAAGTGAGTATTGAGTGACAACCTACCGATACCGGGCCTTTATGTCCTGTGAATTTGTAGAGATGCTTGCACGTTTCCGCTTCCCAAATCATGATCAGCTTGTTCATGTCTCCAGTTGCCTGAAAAGTCACATTTTGTTAGCATTCAAGATGTTTGTGAGTTCCAGGGCGATTTACAATCCAAAAGTCTCGGGCCTCACCAAGTATTTTGCGTCAGATGATATGGACATACACAAGACTTGAGCCGTGTGTCCGACATGGCGATCCTCCGTACCTTTCCTCCCACCAGGTATGACCCTTAGCTTTTTCCCGCTGTCGACGTCCCCTGGTAAATATCAAGCCAGGCGTCGTTTAAGACATATTTTTGACAGCCGCAATGCAGAACGTATACGGACGGTTTGTTACATTTAATGATGGAGCAGTCTTTTGCGGCAGAGAAGATGCACTTATCGTCAGGACTGATGACCAAGCAGGTGATCGGGAGCTTGTGTCCTCGTAACAGACGGATTTCGGAAGCGTCGGGTGGTAATATCTAAAAGACAAATAAAATATTTAATGGACCGAGCCTAAGGCACAGAGTGTTTAAAATTTTATTACTTACATCTTTGGCAATGAGTCGCTGTAACTTTCCTTTATGTTCAAGCTGTAAAAAAGAAGAGCGCATGTCAAACACAAAACACATTCTTACCACAAAAAGGTAGTGTGTCTTATCTTACCACTTCTTCTCGAAGTCTCCCCGCAATCAGATCCGTTTCAAATGACTCATCTTCTGCCTTTTCTTCTTCTAATTAAGACAGGACGAGCAAGTGTAAGACAGTGTAAAGTCAGAAATCAACAACATAAGTAGAAGCTCACCTTGTTCCTTTAACTGGTTGAGGTAAAGTTTGGCTAATCGGAGTTTCTTCTCCTGTGGTGTCTCATCATAGTCTTGCTCCTCTTGGGCCTGCCTTTTCTTGGGAACTATTGGGCTGTGCAGCAAAAAATAGATATGTTGATAATGATATATGAGTTGTTACTAGTTAGCATCTTCAGAAAAAGTTGATCCGAGTTTTTGTACCTCTCTGTCTCAGATTCGCTGGAAATCTCTTCGTTATACTTGGAGATGTGCTTCTTGCCTTTAACTTTCATCGCCGGGTTTACTTCAGCCTGAGTCAAAGAGGATTTTAAAAAATTAGATTCATGTTGACATGCAATGAAAAGTGTACGTTTAAACATGCAAGCGTGCAGTGAGAATTAGCAATTAGCAATGGCTAGCTTGTCTCAGTCCTTACTTTCCGCTTCGATACCATTATCTTTTTCCGAGGTTTCGCTATTTGGGGTTTTTTGGACCCCTTGATAAAGAAAGACGATGACATTGTAAAACGCGGTAATACAAACTACGTTGTCGAAAAAAAAAAGTCCCAACTTTCTCAGGATTCAAGTCAACATTGAACCCACATGGGTAACATGGCAGGTCAACCTAACATGAAATTGAGTGCCATAAACGTTGGCGCTGATTGGTCGGCACCTACTACGTTCCGCCTTTTTAGCATGTCTTGAAATCTTATTGGTCCAAAGAAGATTTTGGAAGAACAGGAAACAGTCCTGAGAAAAATACGTCCCTCGGTCAAAAATGAGTTGCGGGTTTGTTCCACATATAAAATGTAAAAAATCAAACAACACAGTTATTGCTGACACATTTATACTACATATATTAAAAACAAATACAATGCGATTCCCTCATGAATTGACCTCAAAACCTTTCGAGCTGCTCATGAAACATTGACATTATCACACCGGGATCTATATACTGTAGTACTGCAGTAGTACTGCTACTTCCTCTACTACGCAGTATTTGCATATATTGCACTGCCTTTGTCCTCAGTGGGTGTCGTAACACTTTAATTCCTCGGTACAAGCTGGGGGACCAGGTGAGGTTAATTTCCACCATTGTGTCATTAAAAATGAATTTATCCACTCTTGACACAGATAGATAGTGTTTATAACGGTGAGCTAAGTGGGCAGCGGAGAGGTCGAGCTGAGGACGCGGCGTCAACTAACTTTCCATTTTTTTTTCTCCTTGGCTGAAAGTTGGACACCATTCCCTGGGCCGAACTTCACAAAATGTGTCATCCCTCTCCAGATTTTCCTTGAAACCTTATGCCACCTAAGAGAGAGGCGGGGGCGACTCCATCCCCGACGCCGGGAAAGATGCTAAAGATCAACACGGCCCCACTGGAGGCTGGTCCAATGGAGGAGTTGGCCGAGTCCACTTACTCTGCTTTTCTCAACGCAGAGGTAGGATACGTTTCTCTTGAACGCTGCACACACGCGCGTTTTGCACTTTCCCCCCACCACAGGCGTGATTTCCTCTCGCCCGACATCAGGAATTTGAGGAAATTGAAGACGAAGAGAGTTTAGGCATCCGAACGGACACCATCAGCCTGCTGATGAAGATAGAACAGCTGCAGGCCCAACTCAAATATGAACGCAGGTGTCGAATTCTGGCTGAGAGAGAGCTGAGGGAAATGAAAGGTGGGCGCAAGGGAGGAAAAGGGAACTTTTTCTGTGTTCTTTGTTGAAGATGGGTTGCTTTTCTGGATGTTCTGAACTCTTGTTTCCATGCTATTGTTGAAGAGAATAATGCAGAGTTGAACTTCCTATAACTGACGTCATGTAACTGTTGGACTGTAGTAGGTTACAGCAAAAAAAAAAAAAAAAAGTAATTTGCCCCGCCCAAAATTCATCTATGTATGTTCATCCGATAGTATAATATTATATATGGAAAACCAGCCCTCTCTTGCCCCATGTTATGCATCTAATTTATATATTAGTTCTTAACTTGTCAAAGGCATGACTAAAACTAGCCAATCAGAGACTGAAGTTAGACCGAGGGATGCACCAATCATTTGCTTAGAAGCACCTTGGCTCACAGACGCTCATGGGAAGACTATTATAATTGCTTGGATGGTTCCATGTATTTAACTCCAGTTAGCAGCAAACGTTAAAGCGAATTAATTAGAACGCTCGCCCTACTTCATGTCAAGGGAAATAAATGTGGTGTTTGAGGCTGCAGGAAGATGAATATTGCATCGTCATGCAACTTGATCGCCTGTTTTATGATTTTGTAGATTTTATAAAACATCAAATCGGTAACATTTCATTTTTGGCAATACTCCCAAGTTGAGTCAGTCATGCTAGCAATGTAGCTGACCTTGGCGTGCATGGGAGTTAGTGAACTCGGGGTGTTTCTTTGGGCAGAGACGCTGGGGGTGAAGTGAGGCTACATTCCAATCTTGCTAGCAGCTTCATGAGGCTACATTCCAATCTACTTCCAACCAGAAATATACCACAAACTATGATCCAAAACACTATCAGACTCTTACAACTTTACCCTAAAAATAATTCCCTTTGCTTCAAACTCACGATTATGATTTCAAATTTTTTTTTTGCAGTGAATGTATTACAGCATTGTGACAAAATCTATTAGCTTAGCTTGTTTGTCTTTTTACGATGCTCGGCGCAGAGATGAACACACTCATGGTGGAGATGCGACACACGGCTCACGAACTCCGAGCCACGCTGGACCACGTCCTCCAAGGCGGCGACCCGATGACGGCGCCACACATCTCCCAAGACGAAGGCATCGCCTTCCTGTCGGAGCACGAAGCCAACATCGTCACGGTAGGCGACAAGCCAGAGGTCAGCGCTCGTTCATCAGTGTCTCCGGGCCGATCCTCTTGTGTGCATCGTCACACGCGTAATCTTTCTCACCCGCTCAGGACACCAACAACTACATGTACCTGGCCGAGAACCTCCGCGTTCCGAGGAGTCTTTACGAGCACGTGGGCGAAATCGCAGACTACAAGAAGTACACCGCCGCGCTGCTCATGATGCTTTTTGACAGAGAGACGCTGGCCACGCACTCGCTGCGGGGCCGCAAGAACTCGACGAGTAGGGAGGACTGCAACAAGCCCCAGCTCCCGCCGGAGATCCTCAGGAGTATCATCGGTAGGTGGCTGGTTGAGATCCAATGTCATGGAATGATGAATCCTTTTGCTTTCACACCAATGTTGCTTTGAGTGACATTGAGCGCCATATTTTATTGATTTAGCAGCCTGGGGGACGAGTTGGTTAGCACATCTGCCTCACAGACAAGAGGTTCTTGGTTTGAATATTTGTTTGATGTAACCCAATAAAGAGGACCAAAGATGCCAAAATAATAAATACATAAAAGTGAAAATAAAAACGAATATAAAAATATAATTAAAAATTAAATACAAAATGTTTAATATAAATGGGGGAAAAAATAAATAAGTAAAAGTAAAAACAAAACGACACTATAAAATTAAATGTAGACCGCCCCCTCATTTGAATAACATTTCATGACGTATGTCATGCTGACAGCGTCTGCAGTATGAAATAAATAAATATGATAGCAGAGCGTTTTTATTTATTGATTGACATTTAATTCGATGTATACATTTATTTTTGTATTTATTTCCACATGTATTTTTATAATTATTTAAAATTTTTGCTTGTATATGTGTGTGTATATATATATATATATATATATTTTATTTTTTTATTATTATTTTTTTTATTTATTATTTATTTTATTTTATTTTTATAAAATTTTTGAATTACACTTTTAATATCCATTTAGATTTTCACTTTTATTAATTAATTAATTTATTTATTTATTTTATTTTGCCATATTTTTGGTCATCCATAACAGGGGCAGAAAATAGAATGAAAACCCTGAACCCTGTGGGACACCATACGACAATGGGTGAGAGCGGGACTGTCGTATGGTGGATTGATTTTAACCATTCAAAATATACTTTGCACACCTACAGTATATTAAACATCACACAAATCCACGAGGGTTTGGCCCCTTGCTCAAGGGCGCCTCGGCAACTAGTTCCTAACCACCGTTCTCGTCACTTCCTCCAGATCACGTGGGGGCCAAGTTTGGTGTGGACAACAGCCAGATCAAGACGGCCATCCGCACCAAGTTGAACAATGAGGACAAATTGCTGAAGAAGAGACTGGGCTTGGTGAAAGCGGAACACGCAGCCAGCCTGCCTCTGCCCGACAACGATACAACAACAACAATATGATTGTTGTCAGCCAGCGGCGTGCTTTAGCCTTCATCTTGTCTGCTCGTGTGTGTGCTGTACCGTAACCGTGTGACAGGGCGCCGAATCCTAATCCACATTATTCAATGTAGTGCTTGAACTAGGTTATTTTTTATAGTAATCAACTTTTTTTAAACTTGGGACGACTCTCATTAGACAGTATTATGTATCGTGGAGAGCAAATGTACAGTGCGTTTAAAGCTCACGTGTGTTTTAGGGTGGGTAGAGACTCGAAAATCCATTTGTTAGTTGGCCAACAAGAACATTATTGACTTGAATGGATGTCCAGCCCAAGAGGAGTCACTTTAGTTACGCAATTGTAAACCCATCTCCAACATTTCAGTCATTACTGTCCTTGTTAAACGAAAGAACCATACTAAATATTAAATATGGTTTTCTTCTTTCTTCTTCATCAGCACCTTTGGTTGCAATTTGAAACGCACTTTCTCACTAGTAATTGTTGAGATTACATTATTTCACTGGTTGGAGACAGCCTAGCCTTAGTGTGTAATGTAGTACTTGTTGGATTATCTGCAAGGTGCAAAATCTTCCTTTACAAAGACACTAATACTCAGTTTTGATTGTAACGGTCAGAACAAATCGTTTTTTTTTTTTATTGTATTCTGCCATGATAAATCGGTATCTCGTTTTGTTGACAAGGTCCAAGAGATGAAAGTTACACACTTAGGTAGCAGGACTACACTTTCTGAATAATAATGTGCACCTTAGGTTGTGTCTGGGGAGGTTAGATGCACATAAACAGTCTGTTTAACACGTTGTTGTTGTGCTTCACTGCATTTGTGCCAATAATAAACTTTAAGGAATGGTTATGTTCCAGTTTTGCAAACTTCATTACGTCAGCATGCCAATGGGAATGTTCGCCAGCAGATGTCAGTGCTGAACTCCACGTTGACATTTTGGGGATAAAGTATAGACAGTGTTAGATATTATTAACATTTAAATTCTTTGTTTTCATATATTAACCATTGTTATACATTATTAACATCTTAATTCTTTATATTAACCATGTTGAAAGGTTTTATAGACGTGTAAAGTAAGTAGTGTTGAACTCAGTATAATTTGACCTTAAGCTGGGACATATTATTTGGTCTAGAAGTTCCTCCTCTGTGGGAAAACACATTTGGTCCTTGAGAACAGAATCTGCTTCGAGCACGCACCCCTGACTCTGTTTTTGCCATCGCTCATGGAAAAGTACCCAGAGAGTATGTTTTGTCTACAAATGAAAGAGAGGCGGTCGGTTTAACTATAAGAAGCCATTTTACACGCGGAAGAGACACATTCGGCGCTCTGAATTCCACCTGTTAAGTGATGAATTGGAGTCTGTTACGATGTCCAGAGATCTCTGTTAGATTAAAATCGTTTTTGCAAAGGTGTTTTTTCTTACATTAAATCTGTCTTCAAGTTTTGGAACACGCAAAGAGGACAAAATATTTTTTATTCCTCTTTCAACAGCTCGGTAAATTCCCTTTTCATTGATTTGCCTTGCAGGACTTGTAAAAATACGAGTGGAGGCCTTGACAGCTACTGCCAAATTAGTTGTCCTTGAGATATTCCTTTTTTTTTTGTAAGAAAAAGTTCAACTGATGGACCTTAGCTTTCATACAAATTAAATGGACACGGCTGCCTTTAGGTGACCATTCCATCATTTTTTTTTGCAGCACTTGTCATCAGTAAGATCAACCAGGCCAATAATTGTTTAATGAACGTAACAACAGGAACCAAAGAGATGACATTCTATACACATATTGCAGACATTGCATAAAATTATAGGAAGTGATAACTAAAACACGTAGTTAAACGTTCAAGTGGTAAAGGCCAATATTACAGTACAACTATCATATGACATCTCGTCAATCTAATGTGTTTTAACAGGCCATTAATTTGATTAAATCATCGCAATTTGACAGAATATTAGTATGTGCACAAATGGAAATAGCTCATGTGCTTAGGAAACCATGTTTTCTCAAGATGCAAGCCAATGGCAGCAAATTCAATGAAAGCAACAGGGGCCTCGAAATTGAACCCTGTGGAACACCATACGACCTCTGCACATAATCACAAAGTTTTGTGAAAGTAAGGCCTTGGCTTGCTGTAAGATTCTTCCTCTGCTGGTGTCTTGCAAGTGAGATGACTTAACACATGCAGCCACGAAGGCTCATTAACTCCTTTTTCAAAAGGGTGGAGGAGGGTGTCGTGGATGAATTATTCTCATTGATTACGTCTTCCTGCGACGCCATCCCTTGTTTTAACTTTCCACTAAATTACAGCCAGTTGCTGATACAGCTTGCGACAATTTTTTAGGATGACACTGCAAGTGTGCAATAAGGATGCAGTTAAAATGTGCAATCCTCTAAAAAATAATAATGTGTAATTCACAGCAAATCGAAAATTGACAGCTGATCTATAAACTTTAGTACGGCAGCGTATTGCATTCACTTGAAAAAAAAAGTCATGTTTTTCTCTGAGCTTTGTTTTTTTGAGTATTTTTTTCTGTTTTATTTAATTTGTTTTCCCTTTTTTTTTTTGAGTAATTTTTTTTTGTTTTAAAAAAATAGATATTTTCCTCTATTTTTTTAAAGGGTTTTCCCTCAGAGATTAGAGAACAAACCACAATACATTATACACATTCATTCCTTTATTGAGAGCCAGTAAGTAAACATGACCATCTTATTGCATATGGAGGTATGCGGGAAAGTGTCCGCTTCCGCTATTAGCGAGTCTGCAACAAGTCATTTGAAGTACAGAGGTAAAAAAATAAATAAAAAATTGCTCCAAAAAAACGAACACCAGCTCTGTTTTTCAGAACATTTTTTCCCTCAGTTTTTTAAAATATTTTTTTTCCCCAATTTTTTCCCCCTGATTTTTTTTTTCCTCCTGTTTTTCGGAATAATTTTTTTCAGCCTGTTTTCCTGAATATTTTTTTGACAGAAAAAAAAATCAGTAAAACAGAAAAAAATATTCAGAAAAACAGAAAGAAAAAAAAATACTCAAAAAAACAAAGCTCCCCCCAAAAATTTGTCAGAAAAACAGGAGTTGTTTTTTTTTCCCGTACTTTAAACCTCGTTTGAAATAAATGCATTCAAACATTTCCCGCATCTGTAAGCCACTCCTCATTGTCATTTAATACTATGAACTGCCATCATGTGTGTGTCTAGTATTTATATCCCTCCATCGTCCCATAGCTCCGAAAAGTGATCCCAGTTGAAAGCCCATCTGAAAATACCACCCAGGCCAGCACAGCCTTCCCAATATAGCCCCCCTTGCCCACAGCTAAAGGGGTCTCTGGCTTCAGTTGGGAGTCTACCGTCTGCCCCGTGTTGTGTTCACCTGTTTCAATGGACGGCATGAGGAAGGGGGGAGATTTGGAAGAGGTTGAGATTGACCTGGACGCCAGCGACTCCGAAGATTTGGATAATGGGGAACAACCAGATACGCTTTGGAAAGCGCCCTCTGATCAGGGAGAAGGAGAAAGTATTCAGTCGTCTTCTCTGGTGGATATCAGCGATACCAAACCTCTGATCAATGTTCGAGACCCTCGAGGGATGAACGACTGCCTCAAGGTAGCAAATGCTAATATGCTATCACGGCTGAACTGTGTTTAGTGACTTAGATCGGCAGAATTGTTTACATTCTTTTTGCCATGGCTTGTTGCTAGGCAGAATTTGTGGAGCATAATTGTTTGTGTCCTGGAGGCCGCTGACAAAAATGGTGTATTTCAGCCACACCCACGTTCATGGCACATTTCACTGGCATGATTTTTTTTCAATGCCCTTCCTGACTCAACCCACATTAACTCATTCACTGCCATCGACGGCTATAGACGTCAAAAATTCATTTTAACTATTTCTATTAGTTTAACATTTTTTTCCCACTTCTGTTAACAAGAGTAAACCAATATTTTTTTTTATTGTATTAGAACAGATATAAAATATGTGATTAATCGTGAGTTAACTAGTAAAGTCATGCGATTAATTACGATAACAAATTGTAATCACCCGACGCCCCTAATTTTTAAAAATAAATTTCCCTTATATAAAAAAAAGATAATTACATTTTTTTAAAATATATTAAAAAAATAAAAATAAAATATTATTAAAAATTAGGCGCATCAGGCAATTAAAATTTTATATCTGTTCTACAAGTAAAAAAAAAATCTAGGTTTTCATACTCTTGTTAGCAAAAATGGAAAAATATGTTAAACTAATAAATAGTTAAAATAAATTTTTGACGTCTATAGCTGTCAATGGCAGTGAATGAGTTAATTATGACCACTAAAATCACTACTCTGTATTTAATATAAAATGGATGGATGAAAGCAAAACATGTGCTGGTATTATTTGTATACAACAAAACACTTTTGGCCCGCAGGTGACGTTCGAGGATGTTATTGCTGAGCCGGTGTCGGTGCGTAGTGGGGACCGAGTGTGGATCTGGAGCCACGCTTTGTTTGAAGTCAGCCGAATTTGGGTATACAGGATTGTTACGGTGCTTCTGGCAATCCCAATGTCCATCCTTTCCGGAATCATCTTTGCTGTTCTCAGCTGCATACACATTTGGTGAGTATGCCAGTTTGAGGGGGAAAAAACAAAAGAAAACAAAAAACACGTACACAAATAAAAAGTTACTTTTGTTTTTTCAGCATCTTCAGTAAAAAAAAAAAAAATTAAATTGTAATTGGTCCAAAATGTGAAACAATTTGTTTAATGCAAAATATTAACAAATATTAAGTTGATTCGAAAGTAAAAATACAAAGTACATTAAAGTCCACATTTTTGTTTTAAACATGAAGTTGATCAATATTTTGTGTAACAAAATAATACATATTATAAAAAAATACTATGCAAATCAACCTTTGAAAAATATTATTTATTTATTTATATTATTATTCATACTTATGTTTTAATCATTGAACATTTAAAAATACTGTTATAAAATATGTCCAAAATCTCAAGTTTATCCAGAGCATTTTTTTTTCATGCTTAATACCTCAAAAAAGCAATTGATGGAGCATTTTTGCGTGCATGTATGAAAAAAACGTTTCATAAATAAAAAAAAACTTTAGTAGATCCAAATTAATATAATATGTGATATTATTTTTTGCTTTTAATTAACAGTATGCATTTGTTTTGAATCAGTCGACATAAACAATATTTCAACCCCATGTTTTAAAATGATCAATTAGTTAGCTGATTTATTTATTTATTTGCTCAACAAACTGTAAACGAACCTTGAAATGTAAAAAAAAAAAAAATGTTCATGTTATTATTTAATAGCTAGACCCTCCAAAATAAAATTAAAAAATGATTGCTTATAGTCAAAGAGAAACCCATATATTGACGCCATTTTCACATATTTTTCAGGAAACACAAAAAATGTAACCATTTGCATCATGAGGAGATAATTTAGGCAAAAAATAATATTTTTTTGCAAATAAATGACATATGACAGGGTGACGATACGTCAAGCTACAATAGTAACCCTAACCTAACCCTAAACCTAAATCTAAATCTAAAACTAAACCTAAATCTAAATCTAAACCTAAATCTAAATCTAAATCTAAATCTAAATCTAAACCTAAACCTAATCCTAATCCTAAACCTAAACCTAAACCTAAACCTAAACCTAAACCCTAACCCTATTGAATATTCCCAGAGGAACTAAGATGTGTTGTTGTGCTGACCAGGATGATCAGCCCGTGCATCAAGAGCATTCTTATGGGAACACGTTGGCTGCAGATGTTCTGGAACGTGGCGCTGGACGTCATCGTGCGACCCTTGCTGACCAGCGCCGGGCGGTGCTGTGGCGGCTTTAACATTCACCTGGCCGAGGAATAACACACACTCACCTCCTGTTTGTAAAAGTGGACACCAAGTGGATTACTTGCGGACATGGATATTTTCTGACAGTGTTCATCATCATGTGTTTACAGTAGCTTTGCTCAGAGTTCAACAGTGTGTGAGATTTATAAACAATAACTTGTGCCTAATAGTTAGTAACAGTGTGTAGTTCGCAACATTATGTGGTACAAACATTTTCTATTTGATTTTATTATGGTTGTCTAATGATTTTTTTTTTTAATGAATAACAACAAAACTCTGAAAAATTAAAACAAGAAACTGATCCCGTTAGATGAGAATAATTTAGCAAATTAATAATTACTTATATATTTATTTATGTATCATTATTCCTGCAGTTTGTCCTGCTGTGCATACAAAACTTCCTTAAATAATTTTTCTTGGATTAAAACGAATTATTCGCAAATTACATTGGATAGATGATTAACTCATTCACTGCCATTGACGGCTATAGACGTCAAAAATTCATTTAAGCTATTTCTATTAGTTTAACATTTTTTCCACTTTTGTTAACAAGAGTATAGAACCTAGAAAAAAATATTGAACATTTAGAACAGATATAAAATTTGCTAGTGAAGTCATGCGATTAATTACGAAAAAATTTAATCACCTGACTCCCCTCTTTTTTTCTTCTTCTTAAAAAAAAGTAATTGTATTTTTTTTTTACAATCTTTTTTTTAAAGAAAAGATTATTAAAACTCAGGCGATTAAATTTTTTAATAATAATTAATTGCAACAAATTTTATATCTGTTCTAAATTTACAGTAAAAAAAATTCTAGGTTTTCATACTCTTTGTTAACAAAAGTGGGGAAAAAATGTTAAACTAATAGAAATAGTTCAAATGAATTTTTGACATCTATAGCCGTCAATGGCAGTGAATGAGTTAATTGAAAAATACATAGATAAATCATAAAATTGAATACAAAAGTAGTATAAAAAGAATAAACTGCTCAATGTTTTACACCATAAGTTGTGGATTTTTCATGTGCAAGGATTCCATAATGTATTGTTACGAAATACTTTGTTCACGGTAAATGGCCAAATTATTGAGAACACATCTCAATTAAGACAGATTTTGAATAAAGCTTTTGTATTGGATCTTGGTTTATGTGCAGATGTACTATTGTTATGCCATTGTACTTGTTTATATCGCCATGTAGCCACAGGGGGGCAGTGTTACGCAGGCCTCAATCACACGACGTAGCCTACTTACAGTTGTTTTCTACTTTTCAAAACACTTGCAACGTTCCAGCAAATACAGTTGAACGCAAATGGACGATGACAGAAGTGGTGGTCCCATAAACACAAAGATCAGTCAAACTAAAAACACAAATCTAATAAAACTTTATAAACACAAAACATACATAAGTGACTGAAATGGGTCTTTATTGCATTACATGTGTCCTTACCATTTAAAATCATACTTCATGAAAAATGTCAAAAAATAACCTGTGAGATGAAAGGTGTCTTGGCTGGTCCACCAGTATTGGTTCACTTTACTTCCAAATTGAAATTGCACATAATTGAGAAGTGGTTTGTTTGATGGTGTTGTAGTGGCGGTTTAAAAAAAAAAAAGGGGGGGGGGGAAGAAAAAAAAGAAAAAAATATTTTATATTTAATAGGACTATGTACCCGAACCCTCATAACCCAAAGTGTTTTGGTCCTGCCACATCTCCTTTTCCTTTCCCTGCCGCTGAGAGTGAGTGAGTGGGATAACTCCATTTTGGTCTTTTTTTTTTTTTAATGATAAGTGAAGAAATTAATAAAGGCAAAACAAACATAGTATTTCTGGTCTAAATCAAAGTTTAGTTGCATTTTTTTTTGAGATATAGGAAACAGACAACTATTTCACTCAGCACTTTTCGTGATTCATTAATGTAAATAAAATGAAAAACGAAATGAAATTAAAGAAATACCAGTATTGCACTAAACATTGTCTTTAATCCCGCTTAAGGCTAAAATGATACTGACTGGGACCCAACATACAAATAGGGAGTACCTCAAAATAAATGTCTGTAAAAACAAGAGAATCAATCATTGCCATATTAATCCCCAATAAGAACTCCAGATTTTATTGTAGGCATAAAAGTGACAAAAACGGAGTTAGCCCAACATCTCTTTTCTGCTTATCAAAAAAGTCAAACCCGGAAATTGCTCTCATCATCACGTGGTTGCAATTGCCGGGAAAACATATTTCCATTGAGGCCGCTGATGTCATGACGTGCCAGTGAAGAAGGACGTCAACGGATGGAGCGTCAAGGCGTCGGCGCTGCCGTGCTTGACGTGTGCGAGAGGCTCCTGTGGCCGCTGTCCTTCTTGATGGCGTACGCGGAGGACTTGCTGTGATGGCCGCCGCACGAGGACGCGGCCGCGTAGCGCCGACAGCAGAAGACGCCGCTGGTTACGCCCTGGAACACGTGACCGGCGAAGAACATGTAGATCCACGGGTTACAGCAGCTGTTCAGGCTGGCCAGCAACATGGCGATGATGAAGGCCGTGTCTGTCGAGAGGGACGCAGAAAATGGAGGATTTTTGAGAAAATGTAAGCCAGGAGGGTCGCATCTGGGCAATGAGGTCATCTGATAAAATTCTTCAGATCTACGGGTACACCGAGGAGATGAAAAATAAAAACAGTTACAAGATCATTCTTTTGTTAGCGCTTTATGTTTATTAGTCTTTTCTGTATACCTTGTAAATTTCTATTTTTCCTAGCCTATAACCCCTTTATGCTACTCTCAACCATTTCTTCATTTTTATTCCCTATCCTCTTCTAACTCTACTCCCCCCCAGTTTTCTCCTTAACCTTAAACTCTTTTCCCTCCTCTATCTAATCCCCGCCCCCCCACACACACACATTTTTCCTTTCCTTTCCTAATCCCAAACATTGAACTATTCCGCCATTTTCCGCCTCACTTTAATCAACCCCCCTTTTTTCTTTAAATTCACTTTCCCTGTCCGTCATCCTAATCCCAACCATTTTTTTTATTTCTTCCTTTCTATTCTCACTCGTTTTTGAACTCCATCAGCCCTCTTTTTTCTACCTTGCCTTCATTTTTTTTATCCTATATATAACTTGATTGTGACTTTTTCCTTCTACACTCTAATGTGGCTACAACTTAACAGTGTATCAGACCGCGTAGAGCCACACTGCCCCTAAGTGGCCAAATCGGGTACAGCATGAACAGCGCTCCAAATAAAGGCACACTCAGACAAAGGCAAGACAGTATAAAATAATTTAAATAAAATCGATTTAACTAATGAATACACACACACTCACACTCACACGCACACACGCACATACACATACTCACCCACATACAAAATTAAAAAAAAAGAATAATAATAAAAAAAAAAGAAAGCAATGATGATGACATGTCAAATCGGTAAAATTACCGAATGAACAATACTGAGCTCTCCAGAAAAAAAAAAAAATAATAATAATAATAATTTTAAAAAAACGATTTTGGGACATTTAAAATCGATTCTGAATCGTACTAAATAAGTTTCGCGATTCTTATGAGAATCGATTTTTTGGCAAACCCCTACTAAATATATTTGTAATTTCTTTCTTCTTCTTTTTGAATGAGGAAAATAGAATGTAAAGACAGTTTGAGCATCACGATGAATTAAATTGTAGCTTACTGTGGTATAAGAAAAAGGCAAATATTTTTTCTTGGAAAAAAAAAAAATCCATCTTCTACACCTTTGCATTTGAGTGGAAAGGAGACATTCAACGATTTCACTCACGTGTACTGTACGTCGACACCATATAGATCAGCCGCAGCTCAGGCCAGCCGGGACCAAGTTACAAATCATTGTTAGGTCAAAGTGAGAAGCTCTGAAACATCTGGCATTTTAAGTAACCTTGAGGGATGCCACACAAATTGAACTTTAGGTTGCTTTGGTGCATTTCCATCGGAACAAGTATGATAAATGTCTTCGGTCCAGCGTGACTGTCCTGCATGGAAAAAAGTCATTTATTATTCATGGAAATGATGATAATTCCAGTGATGGGAGGCACAGAACACTCCGGGGGGAGTATGCCATTGGGAAAGGGGAAAGAGAGGATGTTTCCATGGATTTTTTTTTTTCTAATCCTAATGGGGTGCAACAGATTTGTGCAAGTGTGTCAAATGTTTTTTTTCTCCTGAAGGTGCTGCCCACTTGAGGGTGCTTTGACATCAGCCTCTCGAACCCCGTTGAGCAGGGAATTGCCCTCAAACGAAATTGCCCTCATCCTGGTTTGACTTCTTGTTTACATTTGTCCTAAGCCAGAGATGAAACACCCCGTCTTCATTTCACGCCTCTTTAGCGAGCGGCGCTGCGAGAATGAAGACGAGGTCATGTTGAAACCCAGACGGGGATTAGGATGACAACGCCATCATTTATTCGATTAGGAGCGTGCACTTTATCAAAGAGTAGAAGTTAAGCAAAACATTGCATGAGTGCACAAAGTCCCATTTGGAGTTCAAGCCCTGTTGAGCTCATTAAAGTCGACTTCCCTACATGGCTTCTAAAATATGAGAAGCGGTCGGGCATCCGGGGATAACGGAACTGCAAATGAAGGAATACGTCAAACAAAATATGATTATATTTTATATTGTGAACAAAAGTGAAGAAAAAAAAAATCCTGCCTCTGATTCTAGCATTTCTTATGCAATTCTTATGAGATTCATGATGAATGTATTTTGTACAAACCATTTTATATAATTTGCTCATTAACAATGATATGGCTTCACATAACCATTATCTTCTAAAAGGGCGAGTTCATTAAAGACTCCTGCACGATTACATGCCAAGAATAACTGAAGGATAACGACGTTTTAATAGTTCCCCGCTTTTGTGTCCACTCTTTGGAGTCGTCCATTTCCCTTCCCTGTGGCTCCCATGGACTTTTTCCTTCCACTGATAAGCAGTATCAGTGACACTCTCATTCGCTGACTAGTGGGCCCATTGGGAACAAGTCTGGTACACCATTCAGGCCCAATGTTTTGGAAAAAAAATCAAAAGAAGCTCTTATCTCACGCAAAGAAAAACTTTCATCTGTGCCGCATGGAAGATGTCTGGTCACAATATTAGGAACACTTGTGCAAACTAATGCAATCCAACGCAGGCTCGAGAACATTTGATTACTATAATAAGGTTGGGTTTTAAACGCCAGAGAGTGGCAATTTTTATGGTTGGAGGGTGCAAAGACTTCATTATTAACTCATTCACTGCCATCGACGGCTATAGACGTCAAAAATTCATTTGAACTATTTCTATTAGTTTCACATTTTTTTCCACTTTTGTTAACAAGAGTATGAGAACCTAGAATGTATTATTGTACATTTAGAATTACATTTAATAATTAAAAAAATAATCATTTGACGCCACAAATTTTTAATAATATTTTCTTTTTTTTTAAATAGTGGCGTCAGGCGATTAAAATTTTTAATTGTAATTAATCACACGACTTCACTAGTTAACTCAAGATTAATCACAAATGTTATATCTGTTCTAAATGTACAATACATTTTTCCTAAGTTTTCATACTCTTGTTAACAAAAGTGGAAAAAAATGTGAAACTAACTAGATTAACTCATTCACTGCCATTGACGGCTATAGACGTCAAAAATTCATTTGAACTATTTCCATTGACGGCTATAGACGTCAAAAATTCATTTGCACTATTTCCATTAGTTTCACATTTCCCCCCACTTTTTTTTACCAAGAGTATGAAAACCCAGAAAAAAATATATTGTATATTTAGAACAGATATAAAATTTGTGATTAATCGTGAGATAACTAGTAAAGTCATGTGAATGATTACAATTTAAAAATTTCATCGCCTGGTGCCCCTAATTTAAAAAAAAGAAAAGATTATTAAAAATTAGGGGCGTCAGACGATTAACATTTTTAATTGTAATAATCACATGACTTCACAATAGTCACTCACCATTAATCACAAATTTTATATTTGTTCTAAATATACAAAAAAAGAAAATCCAGGTTTTCATACTCTTGTTAACAAAAGTGGAAAAAAATGTTAAACTAATCAAAATAGTTCAAATGAATTTTTGACGTCTATAGCCATCAATGGCAGTGAATGAGTCAATTATTTGCTCATCTTTTGATTGATTGCATAAATTGGCTTTTTGATCATTGTTTGTTGAAATACATGAATGGCTTTTGTGTTTTTAATTACTATCTTCTGCTTATAAGGCTTGATTTTTGGCACTGAATAAAAAGTTTTAGGGAGGAGCCAAATTATTTCAATCTAGTTCTTTAGATTGAGGGAAATGATTTCGGTTGACAGTCAGAAACTAGTCATAAAAAAAAAGATGTGTGGCTGTATGGTGGAAAAGTGATAAAAATTCTAAAATTGCAGTCGACTGCTGCATACTCACAGTTCGTCACCTGCATTTTCGAAGATTCACAGATTTTCATTTTACAGTTTCAACTTGTCCAAGACAACAGCGGGAAGGCTGCCGGGTCGCCAAAGCAGCGCCCCGATTATAAGAAAAGAGGGTTGGGCTTGCGGGCCTCGTATTGAGAACATTAAAGAGTCCTATAGTTGTTGAATCATTTTTTGCCTAAAATGTATTTATGAACTTTTCTGTTAATTTTTTAAATAAATTTATTTCTTTGAATTAATTAATTGATTTATCATAAACACATAATAATATCATCATCATATAATCCAATATAGTAAACAATAAAATAAAATAAAAATGTATTAGTGAGTAATTTTACAACTATATTTAACATATTTTAATTAGTTTTTTAACCAAGTAATTGGCTGAAAAATGACATGATATGATTCAATTATTTACAAATAATTCAATTGCAAAATGAGTCCTTACTTTTGTAATTTTGACAATGTTTTTTTTTATTTTTTATTTTTATTTTTTCTGGAGAATGAATCTTTGACAATGGTTTTAAACTCATCCTCTACTGACTTCGACGAACTCACGTATTTATTTATTTATTCATTTATTTATTTATTTTATTACTGTTTGTTTCCTTTGGCGCATGTTATGGCAGGGCGCGTAAAAGTACATTTTGGGCTTCTTACGTTCTCGTGGAGCAGCGTCATCCCACGCAGACCACATCTGGACAAAGAAAAAGGGAGTCCAGCACACGATGTAGGCCAGCACCACCACGAAAGTCATTTTGACGGTTCGGATCTTGGCTTTGGAGATGAGCCTGACGCTGCTCACCCGACAGGGGTGACGCGCACCTTTGTGGGTCCGAGCCAAGACCTGTTCCCTCCTGGTTTTCAGGTTAAAGTTCTGCCAGATTTTCACACAAATGAGGCCGTAGCACACGCTGAGGACGCCCACGGGGAGGATGTAAATGCTGAGGGTCATCCATGTGATGTAGGCCTTGGCGCCCCACGGATGCACAAAATCCCCCCAGCAGTCGTACACGCCGTCCCCGACCTCCCGCAGGGAGAAGATGTACACCTGAGGCGTGCTGAAAATCAGACTGAGCAGCCACGACGTGCACACGCACGCGCGGTCCCTTCCCTTGCGCACGGGTCGGAGTGGCTGGCAGATGGCCAAGCACCTGTCGACGGACATCAGCACCAGCATGTACGTGGACGCGAACATGCCCACCACCTGCGCGCACTTCACCAGCCGGCATAGCGCGTCCGGCCCGTAGAAGCGGAAGGTGATGTCCCAGATGAGTTGCGGGAGAACCTGGAAGATGGCCACCACCAGGTCCGCGATGCTCAGGTGCCGCATGAAGTAGAGCATCCGAGATTGGCGCGACTTGGAGGCGCGGATGGCCCGCAGCACGCACAGGTTGCCGGTGAGAGCCAGAAGCAGCACCAGCACCAGCACGGCCACTTCCGCTTTCGCCACGTCGTCGTTGCGTTTTAAAGGGTTGGCGGTGGCGGCGGTGGTGGCGTTGGCCGAGTGACTCCCGTTCTCCCACCAACGCAACTTGACCCTCGACGCGTTGTGGGGTCGGCTGTCGTCCGCGCGGAAAAAATCCTCCATCGTGCGTAAAAGGCGCAGCCAAGTCACATCATGAAGATGGAGTCCTTACAAGCTCCCAAACGATTGGCTTCAATTATGGCTCAAATAATAAAATAGGACATGATGAATAACACGTTTCCCTTTAAGAGCGTTGACATCCACGTGTCTAACTGAGTGAAAGTCGGTTCTGCTGAGGGGCTTTATGGGCACAGCAGTCTCCTCCCCTAAACGCATTTTTCTCTGTTGGAAACTGATGGATTACAGCACATATACGCTATACAGAATATACTCTCATAATAGAATATTAATAATCTATCTATCTATCTATCTATCTATCTATCTATCTATCTATCTATCTATCTATCTATCTATCTATCTATCTATCTATCTATCTATCTATCTATCTATCTATCTATCTATCTATCTATCTATCTATCTATCTATCTATCTATCTATCTATCTATCTATCACTTACTAACCAACCGCCTGTCTTTCTTAAATTAAATCTTAAATATGCCCCCTCCTCAAAATAAATAAATAACAAATAACAATTCCTAAATCAACAGTGTGCGTTGATGCCACGTAAGCAGCTTTTTTTTTTTTTTTTTTTAGAAAGCATCCACATGGAACAAATGGTCACCATTTGAAAACACCTGTTCACTTTAAGTTTACAGTTTTTCCTCAGTCGCTTTGGTACATTTCTGAGTTCAGAATTGAGCTTTGCAAAACAGCAAGTGCATTTCTCAAAATGTAAATAAATAAGTAAATGCATAAATATTAGTAAATATTTGTGTCAGTCAGTCAGCCATGTCAATATCATCAGAATAATAAAAAAAATGTAATAACATGCTGGGACCTGAAAGGTGAGACAACATGTTGTTATTAGCAATTCTTCACATAAGATTTAAAATGTAAATATAATCAATCTGGCCTGGAGTCAAACTGTTACTTTTTAAACAGTATTAAACAAAAAAAATAAATCTAAACATTAGAAAAACTGGAATAAAAAGACACAAGGCCACATCATTTTTTTAAATTATAATATATTTTAAAATAAAAGAGGGTAAGAATGGTACGGAAGCATATATAAAAAAACAAAAACCTTCATGTTTTTCTGACAAATTTTTGGGGGGAGCTTTGTTTTTTTGAGTTTTTTTTTTAATTTTCTGCTTTTCAGAATATTTTTTTCTGTTTTACTGACTATTTTTTTGTCAAAAAAATATTCAGAAAAACAGGCTGAAAAAAAGTATTCTGAAAAACTGGAGGAAAAATTATTCAGAAAAACAGGGGGGGGGGGGATTATTTAAAAAAAAAAACTGGAAAAAAATATTCAAAGAAACAGAAAAAAATATATTCCGAAAAACAGAGCTGGTGTTCTGTTTTTTGGAGTAATTTTTTTTTGACCTCTGAACTCCAAGTGACTTGTTGCAGACTCGCTAATAGCTGAAGCGGACATTTTCCTCCATATGCAATAAGATGGTCATGTTTACTTACTGGCTCTCAATAAAGGAATGAATGTGTATACTGTATTGTGGTTTGTTCTCTAATCTCTGAGGGAAATCCCCATATATAAATATTCAGAAAAACAGACCCCAAAAAATCTGAAAAACCAAAAAAATATTTATTTTATAAAACAGGGAAATTTACTCAGCAAAACAGAAAAAATATCAGAAAAACAGAGGGATTTTTTTTTAACCCCTGGGCGTTATTTGACCATTTTTGGGCTTTTTGTTGGTTCTGACCAAGCCATTTCAAAATAAAATAATGCCCAGGGGTTTTAACAGAAGAAAAAGTTACTCAAAAAAACAGGGGGAACATATTCAATAAAACAACTTTTCCAACTACACCATAACTATTAATCTGACATGGACTCCAACTGTGTATCCCCGACGCATGACCAGACCAGCATGTTATGACATGTCAACCATGACATAAATGCGGCGCCATCCCGCTGCGGGAGTGACAGGGAGCCGTGAGAGGTCACGGCAAATGAACTCTGCTGTTTTCACATCTGGGTGCAGGTCTCACTGCACTTGCGCAGGTAAGAAAACAGCCGTCTGTCGAACCTGAAGCTTGCGTGTGGCGCCGAGTTATGTTAGAAGCTCGCTTGACCGCTGCCAAGCTAAACAAACACTCGCTAACACTTCGTCGCTTTCACTTACACGCCTGTTGTGTGTTGCAAACGTTTCACCGCAAAGCCCATGTTTTTTTTTTGCCGTCTTGTATTATAAACAATATGCTACATTGTCAGCGCAACAATGAAAACATACGACTTTCATTTCAAGCACAAAGGGAATTTATTTTAATTTTAACTATAAAGAGCAAATATGATGTAAGCGTATGCTAAAAGTGCACATTGGTGGTCAACACATATATATATAATATATATATATATATATATATATACTTCACAAACTGCCAAAGTTATTACATGAGCGGTTGCCAATTGGTGCTTTCTGCCCTTTGCCAGTTAGAAAAAGTATCACAGCACATTATCAAAGTTACAGTTTATAATAAGACTTCCGTTGGTAAACAATAGCAGTGCCTGGAGAGCACAGGATAAGAGAGCAGACAAATAAACGCACCCATTAGTAGTTGGTTGCCACAATTATTGTGGAAAACAGTCATTTATAAAAAAAAAAAAAAGTTGGTCTGTTTGTCTGGTTATAACATCATGAATGAGTTCATCAAGGTACCATTAACTCATTCACTGCCATTGACGGCTATAGATGCCCAAAATTTCCTTTATTTCTATAAGTTAAAAAAAAAAAAATCCACTTTTGTTAACAACACTATGAAAACCGAGAAAAAAAAGTTTTATTGTACATTTAGAACAGATATAAAGTTTACTAGAGAAGTCCTCCGATTAATTATGATTAAAAAATTTAATCGCTGGACGCCTCTAATTTTTAATAATCTTTTTTTTTTTTTTTTTTTTTAAGAAAAGATTATTTAAAAAAAAAAGGAAAGATTAAAAATATGAAAAAAATGTTTTTAAATAGAAAAGATTATTGAAAATTTAAAAAATAATAATTAAAATAATTTGATGATTAAAAAATTTCAAATAATTAAAAAAAGATAAAAAAATAAAGAATAATGATTACAATTATTTTTTAAAGAAAAAAATACTTTTTTTTAAAAAGAAAAGATTATAAAAAATTTGAAAAAATAATTAAAATATTTTGTTTAATAGAAAAGATTATTATTATTTTTTTTAAATAATTAAAAAAAATTAAATAGAAAAGATTATTAAAAATTAGGGGCATCAAGCGATTACAATCTGTAATCATAAATAATTACATGATTTCACTAGTTAACTCACGATTAATCACAAATTTTATATCTGTTCTAAATGTACAATTTAAAAAATCTAGGTTTTTATACTTTTAACAAAAGTGGAAAAAAATGTTAAACTAATCAAAATAGTTCAAATGAATTTTGACGTCTATAACCGTCAATGGCAGTGAATGAGCTAAGCACAACTATTTGATGGTTTATTAATTATATTTCATTTAACGTGCGGTTCATTGCGCCAGCTAATCAAGCCTAAAATCGTCTGACATGTTTTCCCCTGTCATGTCAACAAGCATGGAGAAGAACCAGACCAAAAGTGTAATATAAAAAGAACACTGTTGTTGTCATGTGATGGCAGCACTTGTTATATGTTGGCCTGATAAGCAAATATGCAACAAAAGTAAGCAACCGTATTAAGAGCGCGTTTGTTTTCCTAGCCCGTTCACCTCCAACTTGTGTCTCAAATGTTTCCCATATGCTCCTTGAAACTTTTCAATGATAACAGGGAATAGTTCCTGCCTTCCTCTTCTCCCACTTCAACTATTTAAAGCCACGTTTGTTTTACCTCAGCACCATGACTTTAAATGGATGTACTGTATTCATGGTGCGTCCATAAATCATGTGTCTATATCCTCTTATCATACACAAACGCACTGAGATGGAAATATATTCTTACAGAGGTGGGATTTTAATTTACACATATATCAGATATCGTTTTGTTATATTTTTTGGATGTCCTAACGGAAGATCAAATGCAGTAAATATAAAGCAGATCTCTGATTGGCTGTTTTTATCTGGATTGTTTTTTTTGTTTTTTTTCCCCTCCACAGCTTACCCTCCAGATAAGCAAAATTCCACTGATTTAGCTGTAGTAAGACTGTAGTAAGAAGAGCTTTTTGCAAATATGAAAGAATTAAATAAATTGTACAGCAAGTTGCGTGAACCCACGTCTATCACGTGCCTCTTCATAGGCCAGAAGCCAATTGAATGGAGGGGAGCAACCTATCCCCTATTCTTTCAAAATAAAAGCTCTAACTGAAAAAAACACAGAAAGTAACCAAAATAAAGCCACAACTGCTCATACAAGTATAAATCAATTAAAATATAAAATAAAACATATCAAGGATTTGGGGGGAAATTATTAAATAAATAAACAAAATAATAATTTACAATAGTCATTTTTCTATCTGTTAGAGTTAGACATACACATTTATTTCTTTTTTCTTTTTTTTAGAGAAGTCAATACCCCCCGCCCCCCTTCCCCCAAAAAAGTAAATAAATAAGTAGGTTGACTTACACTTTAAGTAAAGAGCTAAAAAATGTTGACGTGATAGAGAAAATCTGAGATCAGTTTTGGATTCCACACCCAAAAATAAGCTAAAAACTGCTGTCAGACCTAACTCAACAACAACAAAAATTCTCCAGTATTATTTATGCTTTACATTTTTCATGTTTTACCTCCACCAGAGTTTGACAGTTTGGTCATTTAGTTGTTGAAGGGAAGCACTTGAATGAGAGAGCATGATCATTTGCTCATAAAAGTTGGCTTACTCATAAAGACTTTATCCTCCCCTACTTATTTTTATGGCTGAGCTGGCACCAATCCCGGCTGATTTTGGGTGAGACATTCACACTCACGAATATGGACCATTTTGAGTCATGCAAACTCCACACAGCAAGCCCCCCCCACCCCCCCCAAAAAAAGCTCCAATAACAGAATGAACATGCTGGATGGAATGTGTACTGAATTGACGTACATGTATCATTGCTTGCGTCTAAATATATGAAAATGAAATTTCCTTTTGATTTCCCGATAGCGAGAGAGGAAAAGGGCGGGAGCGCAGTGTCCAGGACTCACAGGAAAGGTTCGAGCCGGATTCAAGAGCAGGCCTCCGTCAAGGTGAGACCTTTTGATAGTCATGTGGAACAGCGAGTGACATGTTGAAAATCACTTTTGGCGATGTTTGCTCCACTTGCCACAAAGGAAGAACTAAACAATCTTGTGCTTTTTCCTGTTTTGACTTCTTTTTAAGCTTCACTGACGTGTTCTCTGTTTGTTTGACTTCCCGTCTTTCTTTGTTCTTCTGCAGCTCTACCTGCTCACCGTCGCTTCACTCCCTTGTGTATTATTGCTTAACACTTCGGCACAACCTCGAATGTCGAATGGCCCGAAGCTATCAATGACATTTCATGAAACATTTCATGAAACATTTCATGTCTAAATATTTGGCGGTACGTTAAGCCACTTTTTTATTTCTCATTTAGAGTCATAGTTACATTTGGCGGCATTTGGGAGACATTTTACAGTTGTTTCTAATTTTGCTTCAACAAACACTTTTCGACACGAAACATCCTCAGTATTTGCAAGTGCACACAATCTAACTAAACCGCTTGTCTTGATCAATTATAATCACACAAATTAAGTCCAAACCACTCGTCGAAAACCCCCTCAGTTTCTCATGCAAGCGAGTAAATAAACAATTAGTAAGGCTAACGGCGCCAAGGCTCTGTGGCTCATTTTCGACATAAAAGGGCAAGAGGTCCCAAAACATTCCTAAATATGATATTGATATAATATGATTGTTGTTAGGCAGAATTCATAGGGCTCGAGCCAAATCGGCCCCAAAAAAGTTGCCATGTGAAAGTCACAGGCGCATCAATGCTGTGACCATTGCTAATGTTAGCTGCTAGCGCTAAATGACTAGCCGGTGACTGGCTAGCTGCCTCTACGTGTCGTCACTTGTTACCAAAAGGAGTGTTTGTCTTACTTTTTACACTTGTGTGACTAATAATAATAATAATAATTGATTTGTTTTTAATTTTGTGTTTGTTTATTTTGTCATCTTTTCATTTGTAGTTTGTTAATTTATTTACTATCATTATTTCTCTTTACAATGGGTAACAAGTATTTTTTTTATGTTGACAATTTTTCACAAAATGAAGAGCGAGGGAAGAGGTGGAGTTGGACAAAAGATTTATTCCCAAGACATTTTTCACACTTCAAAATGGTTAATATGCCCGGTTGTCTCCCTTTGCTCTTGCTCGCTTTTGCTAGCTTCTCCCGCTAGCCACTCTTTTTAGCCGCTCCAGCGAGTTCTTGCTAGCTAGCCACACTCTCACTCCAAATAATAATTGGTACCATCGAGTTCACTACTAGATGGCACTAAATCCTACTTGCCTGAGAAAAGTTTTATGGCATGAAAATCTTTGATTATATTTATTTTGTGTACCACTAGAGGGAGCCAATATACCACTAGTTGTATGCATACAAAACTTGTTGAATCTCTGCTTTTGTGCCACTTTGCTACCTTGTTAAAACGGCCTGTTTTTGGTAAAAAAAAATATCTGGTTCTGTTTCAGACATGATCATGATGTATGCGTCACATGCCGCTTTACATCAGTGCACGCACGCAGGATGTGAGGGATAAAGCCGAGCTCAGTCATGTTTCTGCTGGAAGCCTCGGAAGCAGATCTCAAATATTGACATGCCAGGTCAGCTTGTTGTCTATAGGCTTAGCATTGTTTGCCCGTAATGCAATTCTTCATTACTTCTGATCTCTTGACAAGCACGCGGCGCAAGTCCCGCCGTACCTTTGGGCGTCTTCCTGACGGAATCTCCACCGCCGCCACTTTAAAGCCATCAAAGACGTCTCAAAAGAGCTTTGTGGGCTCGTGAAGTCAACGCTGCCCAAGCGCTAACGCTAATACTTGCGTGGTGGGAATGTTTTGTATTTGCTTTCTTCCATTGGTCACGCAGGCCGCAATCAAGCAGCGGCCACTCTAGATCGAAATAGAACGTTAATAGAAAAGCAACGCATTCCTATTATTCACATGCAATTACCGAAAGCTTTCCATGTTGACAGCAGTGTCCACAGGAAGAGCTTAGAGCGAGCAAACAAACAGCCCCCCCCCAACCCCCCGTTGAGACACTATTCCATAAGTAACACATTACAATGGCGATGTGGGAACGGGATCCGACATCTGCATCTCATCCAGAGAAAGATGATAGCCATGAAATCTGTTGTGCGGCGACGCTCCGGGCATTGCCGAGGAGCCGACATTCTTGGAGCTGCTCGTGAGATTTACAAGCGTCAACCCATATCCAATCTCAAAACGTGTGCGGCGCTCACGGCCATTTGACATAAGACGCGTGTATTCCGTATGGAAATCATGCTAGGACGCATGTAAAAAAAAAGTACAGTGGAAATGGAGGCTATTGTTCTCACTGCTCTCATTGTACGTGGTGAACTTGAGAATATATCAAACCGTACAAATAACCTCAACCGTACTGACAATATTGAATCTAAGGGTGTCAGAACTTTTTCCTTTTAGGGCCACATACAGCAAAATTGAAGACATAAGGGCCACTTTGTCCAACTTTATCAAACACGCTAAAACCAATATTATGTGTTACAGTAATTTTTGCGTTTTTTGATGGATTTTCCCATGATTTGGGGTGGCCCATAGCCCTGCATCCCACCAGAATAGCTCTGCCCCTGCCCTGAGCAGATCTCCACATTCAGAACCAACGCAAGGGAAATCGGTAATAAGATGACGATTTTTCAAGCAGTGTTTCCTTTAGTATCTTAGTTAGTCGTCGATATATGTTCACAAATTATATTCCATTCTTTTCATATCTAGAAAAGCTCTATAGGTCAAATTTATAAGTAGAAGTAATCATGGGGGAATTGGGTGCACACTTTGACAACACGTGAGGTTACGTGCCAGCGTGTGTACATTGAAAGGAAGACTGCTGTGTTGTCTGGGAAAAATAGAAAAGCAATTGTTGTTTTTGGGTCGACATAAAAAGCAAGATAATGTGCCTAGCGTTTTGCAAGCTGTTTTCGGTTATGATTTAAAAAAATAAAAATAAAACGTCAAGTGTGATTACAGCTTCAAAGGCACTACTACATTGGACATGTTTTGAAAAAAGGCACATAAATGCTCATCTTAATCATTGTAACAACACTGGTTTATTTTGTGCTATTCCATTTTTATTTATTTATAGAAAACGATTTTGGCTGTGTTGATTATAGATGGAATATGCCAGATGATACAATTTAAAGTCATTAACGTTGATATCTGTGTTCCTTAAATTCGTTTAAAGTTGTTGTTTTAAAAAATACATATATATTTTGACTGTCTTTGTTATTATACATCTGATCTTTACTTTGTACTTTTTATGCTGCAATCGTTGTTTTTAAAGTGCTCCAATTGAGTTCCCCCCCCACCCCAGGGCTGCCTTAATTTAGTTTCACAATAATGCACTGTTTTATCATTACTAATATTATCATTGCTATTCAGTAGTAGATGTCTATGTCATATTAATTTAGTAAACTCATTTTAATTGAAGCAATAAATCCACCCCCCCAAAAAAAGTAAAAAAAAAAAAAAGTATATATATTTATAATAATAATGCTAATAATAATACTTATATATATTTGACTATGCTTACTTAAAATAATGACAACACAAATGAATAAACATTGAGTTTAAGCGACACAAAATGGTGTTATTTATTTATTCATGAGTCCTTTTAATTTCTTCCAGTTGTTAAAAACTCAAAATTGTAAGTCAGTTCAAATGAAAATAATTGAGTTGCCACAACGGAGAAAAAAAAAAGCCCAAACTCTTAAGTTCTGGAAAATATTAACCTTAATAGAAATAGAAAAGGCCCTGATAGGAGAAAAAGTTGCCCTTTTTAAGTGCTTTTGAAGAAAACTGCAAGTGAAGACATCGAGGCACCGAATCTGCACGTAATTGAATGATCCGACGAAAGTGGATAACGCTAGCACACAATAACACCGCACAGGATTTGGTTGTGTATACAGATGTTCCCTCATAATGTGTGTGTTTACAAACTAGTGGTCCTCTGAAGCAAAAGTTTTTTCACAGCAAATTGTCCCAAAATACAATTTGCAGTGTGACTTAACTCTATTGTTGATGCCGTAGTTGGCTAATTTTAGAATGTTCATTTGAATTGAATTTCCTTAACATTTATAAAATTAAATTTTATAATTTATTTTTTTGTTTCTTGCTAACTTCTTTAGTGGTTTAATGATGCCGTAAATGAAAATGTGCTGTGTTTGTTAGCATTTGTGGATAAAATCCAGGAATGAGTCTTAAATGGAAAAAATGAATGAAGAGCACTTATTCATTTTAATAGGAAACAAACCTAGTTCATTTGTAAAACTATCAAAACACAGCGGATATATCCAGCTAATTTAACCCAGATTAATTCGAAAAGTAATTTGATCTAAATTATGCTTTGTACTGACCTCTCTTTATCTGAAACAATCAATCCATAAAATTGATTTTTCCACCTTGTTGTTGCATAAAGTGAAATTTAAAAGACTTGCAGTTGTTTACATAAACCCTGTTGATTAAAACAAACAAATATATGTTTATTCAGGACGTGACCAGAACTTAATCTGATTATGGTCTCACTCAAGTCTTTTGACACAAGATGGTTAAGTGGCATAGCCAATTATCTGAATCATCCTTGTGGGAAAGTTTTAGAATGCTATCCTTTTGTTAGTGGAAAAAGTTGAATGTAATGCCAATTAACCCCCCCCCCCCAAAAAAAAAAGTTTAGGTGAACGGTATGGGATTTTTTAATAGGTTTTAGGTGAACTAATGAATACACACACACACACACACACAAAATAAAAATTAATTTAAAAAAGAAAGAATTAAAAAAAAAGAGAAAAAGATGTCAAATCGGTAAAATTACCGAATGAACTGAGCTCTCCAGAAAAAGAAAAAAGAAAAAAGAATGTTATGCAAATTACCCCCCCCCCCCCAAAAAAAAAAAACACCTTTATAAACATAACGGTGGATTTCACTGACAATGTCTCCATCTGCAGAGCAGGACGGGAGTTGCAAAAATAATAAATATTTGTATGTCTATAGTTTTATTTGATAAAAATTATATTTAAAATGTAAATACAATTCATATTCATTTTCATTTTAAACAGTTGTTTAATTGCTTAGTTTTAAATTTAGTAGTGATTTTTATGATATATTCTCATATATAGTGTAAATTGTATGATATATATATATATACACACACAGATCATAAATTAATAAATACAATTTAATGTATAAAAAGGGAAATCAATACTTGCCAATAATGTCAGTTTATACAGCATATTTTATTATCATTTGTATATGTGTAAATGCTAGACTTTTAACAGCTTGACTCATTTTAGTGTCATGTTTTAATTTTATTATTTAATTTGTTCTAAAATAAACTATGTTTAATTGTCTTATGTTCAATTTGTATTTATGTACAGCTCTTTTTTGCCCTAGTTAGTTTAAAGTGCTCTATAAATAAAATCTAGGTATTTTGTGTTGGTTACATATTATGGTTACATACTTCTTAAAGTGCAAAAATAGCACTTTTACCGGTAATATAATAAACAAACTACAAATTGTATTTTATAAATTTAAAAAAATGGTAAAAATAAATAAATAAATAAAAACGTTTTATATTTTATCAGTGTGGTTGAAGACAAACAACGATGACAATTCCCCCCCGATGTATTCTTTAATTAATGCTTGTGCAAGGATAAGAGTTACAAAAATCTACAGACTTAGAGATGATAATATATCCTGTTCCTATCATACATTGTTATTTGTACAAGCCATCATTTTTAACAGCATGTGTGCATTCCATCCAACGTACCTGTTACACAAGATATATTGATCATCCCCATGAGATGGACGCCGAAGACCACAGAGCGTAAACCAGCTCATCTAAAGAGACCGGTTGGGGCCCAAGCTTCATTTGATGCGCTAGTATCAAGTTTCTAGTACAAAATCAACAACACGGATGCAGCACAGTTCCTGCAAGTGTTTTTAAGTGCATTAGTTCATTGCAGGAAATCTACTAGTTTGTTGATTTGTTTTACTGTATTGATATATGATTTTGCTATTTTCTTCATGTAAACGTTACAGGAATGACTTTACAAAGTGCCAACGTCCTTGAGATGTTTCCATGAAATAACTTAAGCAAACACACACAACGTTTTGATTGTGCTTGGTCAGTCCATCCAAATGTGACGGTTTCAACGGTAGCGGGCAACCGATGCTAACATGTCTTACTGTTAGCTGAGATGCTAAACCAACTAGTCACTTTTGTGCTTTAGATGCTGAAATTGAGACAATATACTGTAGTATAAGTGACATTCGATCACATTTATATACTGTACAGTATTTACTCAAATAGTGGCCAGTGGATTTTTTTTTTTTTTACGTTTAATTCATGCTAGCATCTTTTATTTATGCTAGCGTTGTGTGCTATGCTAGGTGTCAAGGTAGTTCCTGAGCTGATCTGACAGCTGCTCTTTATTTAGGTTAGAGGCGTTCACGTCTTCAGGTGGGACTAATTGAAGCACATCTACTAAATATGAGGCCACTATTTGACGATTTACAGTACGGGTGTAGAAGCAACTCCCCTTGAGAGATAACAAATGCTTTTTTTTTTTTTTTTAAATTGGATGATATCTGTGTTTAGTTACTAGGCGTTAAAGAAGTCTGCTCTATAAATGTAGCACTTTTGTTTTTTTAAATTGTGTGTGTAAAATTCTATTCAGCTGCCATCCATATGGAGATACCAGTTAAATATTTATGACTACCACTAGAGGGAGCCACAATTCAAATGTATCACAGCAAGTTCGTTGCTGGTGGCAGTTGCAGCCATCTTTATTACACCGTGCAGATGTTCTGTTGAGCCTCACACTTGGCTGCCTTTGTTAATTTAATCAGTACATTGAGTTTAAGAAAGGTTTAACAGACAACCAAGTGGCGTGCTACTTCTTTGCCTCACACGGGCAAAGGACAGAAATGTACCAGCTCACAACATATTTGTACCCTAAAAAAAGTCACGGTCCATATTATTGGTGAACAAAAGGATTTTCCAGTGCATCCATTTTAAATTCAGCATCTATGGTAGGGTAAGTAAGTGTATTATTGACTGTTTAAGTCAAGGTGTGGGTGGAGATTTGATAAGAAGCAGCAATTGGAGTGACCAACTACAGATTTTAGTGCTGTTTAGGTAGAGTGAAGGCAATCAGACGCTATTTAGCAATTCTTGATTTGTGTCTGACCGCCGCTACTAGACGTTACCCTGTTTGTCTGAGGAGGAGGATGAAGTGGACGGCGAAGGGGAAGGAGCTTTGGGGAAAACCCTGTCAGTGGGAGTCATGCCCGGACTGCCCAGACCAGACGAACTGGAGCTGCTGGAACGGTGCGGCCCCTGGCCCTGCGTGAGCACGGGAGCCGGCCGGACCGGTCTGACGGGCGGCGGTCTGACGGGCGCGTTGGGCCTGCGCACCGCCAGGGCGGGTTTGAACGTGGTCATGGTTTCAGAGGTGGAGCTGCTGCTGCTCCGCCGCTGGGCCGCCTCGGGATCTCTGATGAGCATGGTGTGCAGGGGGCTTCCGGGGACGTCCTGGCCGCCGCCGCCGCCGCCGTGTTTGAGAGGTTCCAGCGTGTCCAGGACAACATCGGGAGCATGTTTGGCAACATTCTGTCGCTCCAGCTCACATAGCTCATGGAGGGCTGTGTTCATTGTTTTCTCTATGTCCTGACAAATAATGCAAATATTTAGAAATATCACAAAGTAGTAAAATGCCAACTTAAAATCCATCAGTATTCATCACCACTCACCTCATCGAGCGCTTCCGCCTCCAGGGCTTTGTGGTCTCCCACCTTGGCGTGCCGAGTGGTGCCGGGAGACGAGCGCTGAGGTTGCCCGCCGGCCCCAAAGGTGGCGAGTCGCCGCTTCTCCGGACTGTCTGCCGGGCCCCTGCTCACAGCTATTTTGTGAGGGCTGCAGGGCCGAGGCGCCACCCTGGGGGGACCGTCGGCGGGTCTGGTGGGGCTGTGGCCGTCGCCGTTCCTGTGACGCTGAAGCGGCGGTCCGTCTGACCGCACTCTAGCCCTAGAAGGGTGCGTTTAAAAATCAGATTGATTATTAAATGTGTCCAAAAGATGATCTTGTTATTTTGCGCGGGGTGTGTAAGGAGGAAATCGTGGATTTGTTTGGAGAACCAATCATAAATGTTATATGACAATATTTACAAACGCAGTGGCGCTAGCAGCTAGCCTAGCTCCTTCTAGTCACACATAAGAGAAGTAAACACATACTATACTTCATATTTTCTTCCTTCTATGTGACCTCAAGTCTAAACATGACATTCTGATTAACTCATTCATTGCCATTGACGGCTATAGACGTCGAAAATTCATTTGAACTATTTCTATTAGTTTAACTTTTTTTCTCCACTTTGGTTAACAAGAGTATGCAAACCTAGAATTTTTTTTAATTGTACATTTAGAACATATAACATTTGTGATTAATCGTGAGCTCGCTATTGAAGTCAAGCGATTAATTAATATTCAAAATGTTAAATGTTACGATTTAAAAAAACAAAAGAAAAAAATCTAAAAAATTAGGGGCATTAGGCGAAATTCAAAATTTGTAAGAAGTTAATTCACGATTTATCACAAATGTTATATCTGTTCTAAATGTACAATAAAACATTCTAGGTTTTCATACATTAGTTGACAAAAGTGGGGAAAAAAGGTTTAACTAGTTCAAACGAATTTCTGACGTCTATAGCCGTCATTGGCAGTGAATGAGTTAATATTACATATGTGGAATATGAATTTAAGCAGGAAAATCCAGACATTTTTTATCCACCTCAGGGGGCGGCCATTTTGCCACTTGCTGTCGACTGAAGATGACATCAATGTTGCTCAGGTCTCAGGTAACAACCAACAGCCCACCTGTTTTCTAAAGCTGAGCTGTGATTGGTGGTTGGCTGAGCCCTGAGCAACTGTGATGTCATCTTCAGTCCATAGCAAGTGGCAAAATGGCCGCCCTCCGAGATGGATTTTGCACGAATGTAATAATAATCAGAATGTCATGTTTAGACTAGTGAGGTAACATACATATAACATATTATTGTCACGAAATGATATTAAAACTCAGTATGTGTTTGTACTCCGCTTTAGTCACAAACTTTCGAATTGTAATTCTAACTCACCTTGCTATTGGTGGCACATAGCGGCGTTCAGATAAAGACTGGTGCTCATGTCTGGACAGCGATCGGTCTTCGTGGTATCCACTGCTGCTCTCGCTGTCCGTCCTCTGAATGCTTTCCGAGAAAGCGTCATCCCTGTTCAAGTTAAATATGATTTTTACTATTAAGCACATGAGCCTTTTTTTATTAAGGTGTACTGCAGATGCCTTTTCTCATAGCGGATTCAATAAAAGCCAAAAACATTGGACATACATGTCTTGTACCACAATATACTGGTGTGGGATGAGGCCGTCCACGCCGTTATGTCGACCCTCCCACCAGTCCTCAGAAGCTCGCAGGTAAAGTAACAGCGAGGCTCCTTTCTTGAAGGAAAGCTCTCTGGGAGTTCGACCCACATAGTCAAACTTCGCGATGGCTTCGATCTGCTCCAGCTCTGCCCCCACAAAAAAAAAAAGAAGGTCGACCAAAACGGAGTTAATAATAATCTAATGAACGATATTCGGAAGTATACATCGGACAGAACTGCGGCTTACCGTCATCACTGGTGTTGGGTCCAGTTCCGTTGTCTACTTCATCAAGAGCGCCAGCGTCACTGTGTGGGCTCTCGCTGTGTGGACGACCAGAGATATAATCAAATAATGTATAGACAAAGACAAACAACCAGATTTGAAATTACTGCAAATCTTGAAATTTAATTCAGCATTGGTTATGAACATTTAAGGCTTTCCGCAGGTTTACGTAAGATAGAATTTAAGAATTATTTTTAATAATTAATTTTCATATTTTTCTATCACCCAAAAATACCATTAGAAATGCCTGTCAGGGACTCAATAATATACATCAATATGTTGAATATGAAAAAAAAAAAAAAAAAAAAAAGACCACAAATTTGAATGTTTGTGTGTGTTTTGTTGGCGGTTTGCCAAAAATGCAAAACACAAATTACAAATTTGTTAAGTACGTGTGTCTGTGGCATTTGGAAAATCTTTGAATGGCAGATATAAGGATTAAGTGTATTTTTTAGGATTATGGCTTCAATTTTGTAAGCTTCAATGTAGGACTTTCAGGCTTTGCAATTATTAGGAGCATTTATCGTACTTGTAAAAACAGAAAACAAAAACGCCTTTGTGTTGTGGCCTTTTTACAATTAGGAACTAAAAATAGAAATTAGAAAAATTGTATGCAATTTTATGGGAAAATGCTATGGGATATATCGATTTTTCTTTAAAATGATCTGTCATAGTTTTTTGGGGAGTTTTTTTTTATATGGTATCAAAAGTGCTGGTGGTATCAGTACATGATATCGGTGACTACACAAAAGTAGTATTAACTCATTTTGGATTTCTATAAGTCTTGATGCAATTTCCTGTGGATTTGAGCATTATATAACTCATTGCCACATGCTGGACACTTTGCCTTCAACTCACCAGTATTCCTCGCCTCCAGCCATGCATTTCTCATACACAGGTCCCTCCAACTCACGCTGGGCCGGGAATATGGCTTCATGGTGGATGATGACGGTCTTAATGACCTCGTTAACGTGCGCCTGGCAAGCCACGGGATCCTGGTCCTCCGGTATGGGCATCAGTGTGGGGCCGAAGCAAATAGCCAGGTTGTAAGGGTCCATCATGTTTTCGTCACTGTACTGGGATAAACTGGACGGGCAGAGGCAATTAGCGCCACCGCAGAGCTGTCACGCAGCGGAGGACGCTTGCTGTGAGGAGACTTACTGATTTAGAAAGGCGAACAGGTATCTCATGACGATGACTACGGGCTGGTGGAGGGTGGCAACAATCTGCTGGAGGTGATGAGCTCGATCGGAACCAAAGTCCATCTCTGAAATATATCAGTGAGAAAAGTCAGCTCCACTTAGTCTTTGTCACCTGCTTCATGAATGAGTGGACAAATGGACGATCAACAAAAAAAGGGAGCACATTCATTCTAGATCTGACATATTCCTATATACACCGCAATATAAATTTGATTTTTCGTAATATAAAGCTTTATACGTTTGAATTGCTGCTGGATATCAGATCTGGAATGTTGATTAGTTTGATCTGAATTTGTTCAAATTGGACACAAATGGACAGCAATGACTTGTGTATTATGTTGCTTTTTGTGATGAGTTTTTTTCCAGGTTCATACTGTGCCCCCCTTTTAAGGGACAGAACTTGAGCCTCGTTTCCCCCAATCCCTACCATAAGTTTTCTCATTTTCTTTTTCTTTCATCCAAGAGACTCCAGGCCTCCCCATTCTGTCTCCCCCCGTTGGTCATTATTGTTTTGCATGTTTCTTGGATGGGTTGTGATTGGTGGAGTCAATAAAGTTATCTAAAACTGAATATTATGAGCAAAAACTGCAACAAAAAAAACTTCCAATCTTTGAAAGAGAACATAAGCCACTCTAAAGCTACTGGACGCAGAAAATTGAATTTCAAATTGCTACTGCCACCTGTGGCCGAAAAAGGGAACTCCATTTTCTCTTCTTCATATAAACAATGCGCACATGACGTCACATCCGCAGACAGAGGGTGGGAAATTCGAACCCAAAGTCTGAAAACTATTGGCCCCTTGTGTAGCCATTGTAAACAGCTAAGGTGCTAATCTACTAATTAGAATATGTTTCAGTCATAAATAGCCAAATAAAAAGGCTATTGAAAATATGTTTTTGGCATTCTTTGAAAAAAAAAAAAAGAGCAATGATGATGACATGTTGAATCGGTAAGATTACCGAATGAACAATACTGAGCTCTGTCAAAAAAAAGATATCTTTTTGGCTAAATTGTTACACGGAGACACTTTAAGAACATTTAAACAAACAAACAAACAAACGAGTGGCTTCCCCAAAGAGAGTAAAAGCTTCACGTTTGACAATTTTCCCGGAAGATGACTCACTCGTAGTGGATATGAGGTCAAGGAAACGCTCCTTAGGGAACAGCGGCTTCTCCAAACCCCTGAAATAGAGTTTAAGAACGCCGGCCACAGAGTTGATGTCATGATCCGCCTGATCGTCCACCAGGGGATCTTCTCCTAGAGACACAAACAAACGTCAAGCATTAGGATCGTGTGTGGAACGTTCCTGCATATTTATAATTACGGCAAGATCTCATGCATGATCTACACAGGATTGTACATGCATTATTGCGTTACAAGTGGGGCTCTGTCTTGCTTTACACTTGAGAGACGTGTGGTTTTTGACGTGGACAGTCGAGATGGACGGGAAGACCAGCACTGACCTCTTTCAAATGCATTTTTAATGTCGTTGACTTCCACTTGGGATCCCGGAACTCGAAATATACCTTGCTGTTGAAGACCTGTGGGAATAAAAAAAATCTATTGGAGTACATTCAAAATGGTGGACAAAATATAATCTTATTTCTTCTTTTTTATTATTATTATTATATTTTCAAGAGATTTGGACATCATTTCGCGGCCCTTTTGCAGACAATTTTAGATTTTTTTTTTTTTTTTTTGCAAAAACACACTCAAGAACTAGAGGTGTCAGGCGATTAAATTTTTTTAATCGTAATTAATTGCATGACTACAATAGTTAACTCACAATTAATCACACATTTGATATCTCTTCTAAATGTACAATAAAATATTAAAAAGTTTTCATACTCTTGTTAACGTTAAAGTGATTTTTTTAAACTAATAGAAATATGTCTGCATCTTAGTCATTGATACCGTAATTTCATAATAATTCATACCATTAAGTTAAAATTAAAACAATGTAATATACTGTAAAAAAAACAAGTGTGATATTGATTTGTGTTGGTTATTTTTCTGCCACTAGATGGCATAATTGGATTTGTAAGGCATTTGTGACAGCTCAGTGCATTTTTCTTTTCATATTAAGAGCTATCTAATCTTTAACATGAAGTAACTTGTGAAATTCTGCACATTTAAAAAAAATTAAAATACAACTTGACCCCAGTCTCCACAAATATATAATTATATTTATCACTGCAAAATTTTGACATGGACGTGTCTGCTGCGTTGCGAATGGAATTCCCCCAGTACAGGATTTCCAAGTAAGGGGCGGTCATTAATCGTGAGTTTAAGAAATTAGTAGCTTTAAAGGAATTTGAAAAGAACTCAAAATTAACACTCTAATTTTGACACCCCTAGACAACATGGCAACCTACCATAGAGATTGATGTATCGGACGCAGCTCTCAACCACCACTGGTATGGGCTGCCCCGAGTCCTACAGTCACATTCAAATTTTTATAGGCAGATGAACAATTAATACATCGAATAAATCAAAAAAGCTTTTTTTAAAAAAAAAAAAAATCAAATCACATCAAATGTTACAGCTACATAACAAGACTATGAAATGCAATGAATGTTATTATTACAGTATGTACACATAAAGGAGCCCCAACAGAACAGAGACCCAGAAATGTAGCAAAATGGTGATGCCACCCAGCTGTAGGAAGGATAGAGTACCTGAGTCCTGGTTCGGACATTCCGTCTTCCCCTGGGCAGAGAGCAGTAAGGCACGTAGACGGCGGAAGAGAGGCGACAACAACCACAAACAAGTTAGTGAGGAAGACAGATCTCACAGAGAGAGAAAACAAAAAGAGGTCTGGAAATGCCAAAGCGTCGATTCAGTGCCTTGTGGGGGGTGCGAGACGCGAGGACACGGGCTTGGCGGGAAGTCAGAATAAGAGAATACGATCCAAAGCCTGCAGCTGCTTTCGTTAGCACTAAGCTGCAAATTTATGATTTGGACTGAGGACATACCAAAACAGCAGGACAGATGCAGACTCTGCTCGCCATGTGTGTGTTTAAACAGTCTGCTGCACAGTCAACTGGCATATTTATGCAGCCAGTGGACTCAATTTGTCCGAGCCTAGTGGGACGAGAGCATTAAAAGCAAACTGCAGCTCGGCGTTTGCTCGGTTTGCCGGCGTCGGACTTGATGAGAGGACGGCGGGGGACGGGAATCCAAGCAAGAGGAGAGTCAGAGCGTGAGCGAGCCAAACGTTTGGGTAAAAGAGTGGCCAAAAGGTGAGGGCGGGGGGGGGGGGGGACAACAACCCAGAAGGACCACCAACGAGATAGCGCAGCTCACCAAGAGACAAAGAGCGCATAATGGGCTCGTACCTGGATGAAGGCCTCCATATTGCCGTTAAACAGCTTACGCCTAAAAATGGAGCGAGGTCTAGACTTCCGCATTCTCTGGGGTTTAGGGGGAAGTATGGGGGGCCTGGGGAGAGGGTGGGGGGGTGCACGGTTGGTATGACAATTAATAATAATAATAATAATAATAATAATAATAATAATAATAATGCACTCGCTAGACTGTAGTAGTTTACAAATATCACATCTGCCCCACAGTGTTCTGATCTCTCCAGCCTTGATTTGACTCCTCTCGGTTTATTTTCTCATATTGTCACACTGTAAAAAATAATTGCCTAAGTCATTTTGATTTGCCTAAATCATCTCCTCATGATGCAAATGGTTACATTTTTTGTGTTTCCTTAAAAATCCGAAAAAAAATGAAAACGGCAATTATTTCTAATTAAGAAGGCGTCGATATATTTATTATTATTTTCTTGTCTTGAATTTAAAAAAAAATCAAAGTTAACTGCTCTCCAAATAGGAACAACATTAAAAAAAATGTTCCTAGTCGGAGGCAGAGAATTTCCAATATCTTAGTTTTCTGGAATGCAGCATATGAAACAACTCTCACCGCAGCTAGCCTTAGCATTTAGCTTAGCATGACTGGGGATGTAGCTGTTGTAGATTAGCTTGGTCAATTTATTCTCAAAAAAAAAAAAAAAAAAGGTTAGCGTGTCTGGTGGCTAATTTGTGGTTTTATTGTTTCCGACTTGTGTGTAAAAACATTTGACCTGTCAACAGAGAACTACTGTAATAAAATATAGGGATTCACCACAAACAAGACTCAATGACTTTTTAACGACTTTATAAAAGTAACAGAAAAGCCAAGACACACGTTCAGTGTAATAAGATTCCGTAATAGTGTATTTGATCTTGTAATGATCACAATGTAAAACCTTCAAGAGAAGACTCTCCATGTCTTTAGCTAACATTGACATTCCCATTCCCACACCGAGTTCTCATTTTTGCCTCCAGGGACACCAATGAAAGGATTTTAAACATCGGTGCCCATTGTCTACTTTATTCATTCACTTGTCACCGGACATCTTACCTTGTTGTTCCATATTCAGCCCTCTCCCCTACAAGGAAACAGAGCACAAAAGGCCCTAAATTAGTATGGGCTGCTTTTCAAATGGTACAGTTGAAAGCCAGCCCCCAAAAATGGTGAGGCTTCCAGATGGAGACGGAAAGGGGTGCTATGAGAAAACAGGCATCTATTCAGGCGCACTCAATGGGGCGAGAGTACCATGGCTGCATTTGTCACGCTGCCAAGCAGCAGCCATTCAGCCGTCGCCCCGGTAACGGTTACAAGAGCCCCCCCGAAGTTCCTCGGATAGGCTGACTGCTCTCTCTGCAGAGTGCAAGCATATCCAGGAGCAACTTCTGCGGTGTTGCTTTATAGGAGGGATGATTTGATAACACTGTGACATTCTGATTAGTATTTTGTCTCTCTTAAATAGAGGCTGAAGAAGTAGATAATAGCAGAATAATTATTTACACTTAATGTGATCAGTATCAATGGATACAATAACCTTTCGGAAATTTGAAACCTAATTGTTAAATAGTACACAGCATGCTAACTGAATGGCGTTGCTAAGCATAGGTCCAAATTGTGTTCATTTTTGGCTAACATTAGCCAAAAATGTCCACCCTGTCGTTGTCCACCCTGTTTTTAAGTGTAGGAGCTTCACTTATATGAATTTCCTACGACTCACCTTCTCCCAGTGTCTGCTTCAGAAGGTCATGTTTAGCTTGAAGTTTAACTATAAGGTTGCTGCCGTTCAGGTACTCTTTGTATTTCTGCAGGAAGAAAAAGGGAAAGTGATTGTAAAAAAATCTATATATATATAGACGTATAGACAAATATTTTTGCAATAATTCAAGCTTATCAGAACTCACTGTGAAGTAGAAACCCTCCGTCTCCTGCTGATTGGCTCGTCTCTTCGAGATGTTGACCTTGCTCATGTAGGAGTCAGATGAGGCTGACTTTACCGACTCTGTCGACTGACTGTGCTGGAAGGCGTCGGACACGTCGAAGTCCTCCACTGTTAGCATGTCCTGAAGGGTCTGCATTGTGGCGTCCAGAGTCTTCCTCACCTGACATAAACACACACACATGTATTTACTAGTAGCTAAATACATGATCAAAGATTTGTAACCGATTAAGTAAAAATGGAAGCATCATGATAAAATGTTTTAACTATTTTGGGCATATTTATGTGTAATATGTGTATCAAACCAATGCTAAAAGAACAAAAACACTTCACTATATAATACAAAAAAGAAAGCATAATACAAAGCAATCATGCATATTTGAATGTTTTTCTGCTATCAATTATTTATTTTTCTACCACTGAGTGGCACCAGAAACTAAAAAAAGACTTAAAGTAGCATAATCAGCATGGTTCTGGCCTGGTAAGCAAGTATGCTTTCAAACAACTTTTAAAACAGAGTAAGTTTTTCTTAGATATTGGACATTAAAATATTATTATTATTATAATAGGACATTTAGGCTTGTGGTTATTTTATTCCTGCTGTGGCCATGCTAGCTAGCAGTAGCTGAACAATGTGTTACCCTAGCTACATATTTTTATTTTAGACTGAGGCCTTCACAAATGTTATTTAATGTATATTATATTGGTAGAGAGAATTAGTAAGCATATGCGGTCCTTGTTTCAGGTTTAAAGAAGTTCTTAGTGGGGGTTTTTTTGGGCTAAGCTTAGCATTTTACACACTAGCTGTAGCTTCATGTTTAATGTGGTAGCTAAAATAAGCTAACTAGCAGTAGCTAAACAATGTGTTACCCTAGCTACGTATTTTTATTTTAGACTGAGGCCTTCACAAATGTTATTTAATGTATATTATATTGGTAGAGAGAATTAGTAAGCATATGCGGTCCTTGTTTCAGGTTTAAAGAAGTTCTTAGTGGGGGGTTTTTTTTGGGCTAAGCTTAGCATTTTACACACTAGCTGTAGCTTCATGTTTAATGTGGTAGCTAAAATAAGCTAACTAGCAGTAGCTAAACAATGTGTTACCCTAGCTACGTATTTTAATTGTATGAAGACTGAGGCCTTCGCACATATTATTAAATGTATAATACATTTATATTAGTATACAGAATTAGTAATCATACGGTCCTTCTTTAAGGTTTAAAGCACTTCTTATTGTTTCTTTGCTAAGTTTAACATTTCAGACACTAGCCGTAGCTTCTTATAATGTGGTAGGCCAAATAATCTCTCAGAAAATTTCATACAGAGCAGCCGATATACATTTTGAAGTCATCCTCCTGTTTTATTACATTTGTTGGCTTGATGCCTGATGTTTTTTGATAAGACATTTAATATCCTACACACAGTGCTGATGCTTAAAATCGGTGTTGCAGGAAATTGTCAAAACCTGTTCGGCAGGTTATTTGACTTCATGCTTTTTGGTGCTATGTAGACTGGAACTTATACTGGCACATGCCGTTATTTGTATTTCAAGTAACCCAGTAAGACATTTGTGAAACGAACATGTCACCTCTTCATTCTCTATCTTGAGCGTTGCCAGGCGAGTCTGAAGCTGCTGGTATCGCATCAAGAGTTCGGTCTGGACGGGCTGTTGCGCGCTCACCTGGCACACCTGGCGGGAAAGCAGGACGCAAACTCTGCTGTGATGACTTGATGAGGTGCGTGCAAGGAACTTAAAATAAAGCTTGAAATGAGCTGGCTATCTCATGATCACCTCGTCCCCCATGTGCTGCTGATAGTCAAAGCGTGCCGGAGGACAGAACATCTGACTGTGCGCGTCCATGAACTTGTGCTTATCTCCTCGGAGGTCCATGGCGTCCACGGCTCCCTCCAGAACGTCCAAACCCTCATGTCGAGACGTCTCCAGGCTGTATTCGGCCGACAGGTAGGTTCTCAGGGTCCGTGTCAAGCTGGCATGGTATCCCATGTCACAACACTGTGAACAGGAAGTTAAACATAATCCATATTACTGTACTCGCTGAGTGAGTGTTTGTCTTCCGAGGGGTTGTTGTACTTACATCTATCATATCGGACACGTCGTGGATATAGTATTTCGCCACCAAGGCATTAGTGGCTGCCAGATTGAGAAGATAATCATTGCGGGCCTTTGTGCACTTGAGTTTGTTTTCAGAATACTTGGCTTGTCTCTATGAGAAAGAGTAAACATACATGAATGCATGGAGATAATTATTATTATTTTTAAAGTCAGTGCAGACACAATTGGGCAGCAATGTGGCATTTTAAGACCTTTGAAGAGGATCAAGGAATTTATTTAGGGAAATCTAATTGAAGAAAAATGCATATATTGTAGTATACTGTTCAAATTATTTTCATATCAAACCTGGTAATAAAGTCAATATACAACATACAGAGTGTCTTATGCTACAAATAAGTCCATGAAAAGACTTACCTTCTCTTTCATTTTCTCCATCTTCTTGACAGAGCTCCGTCGCTGCGGCCGTTCGTCGTGGCCGTATCGCATCAAGGCGGCGCCGATGTCGTTGGCCTTGCCGATGTGCTTCTCTTCCTGCTTCTCGGCCTCCTTCAGCTTGCCCTCGGCGCTGATGCTCTCCGTGTGGTACATGTGGTACGTCTTCATCACCTGGCGCGACACACACACACCATGTGCTATTATATGCTCGATGAAAGGGTTGCTATGAGAAAAATACCCAAGGTACCTTCAGAAGCAACATATTTCACAACAATGCAGAATTGAACTAAAACTAGTTAATTTATTATTTATATACATTTTCTGTTAACTTTATAAGAGGTGCTGCTGACCCTGGGAACTCTCTGCACCTCCTGATATTGTTTGAAATGAAATTGAAAATGAAACATTCCAGATATTTAGAAATTTGGTACAACTTTATTTATCGTATAAAACAATAGGGAGCTGTTGACCTGTTTAAGTTTTCATTTAACCTTTTAATTGTTAGTATCGGCTCTGAAAAAGACATATCAGTCTATCTCTACATATGGCCCTAATGAGGCCAATCATGGGAAATGGATGGTCAACTCCTGGATCAGACGTCTAATTGAAAATATCAACACATCAGAAGTCAGGGACTGTTGCATAAGAAAATAAATAAATATGAATTAAAAAAAAATAAATAATAATAATATATCTATATATAGATGGGAATTTTTGAATGTCTCACGATTCGATTTAATTCCGATTTTTGATTCAAAATGATTTGATTGACTGATTTTTGCTTCAATTTATAGATGTTCAAGGAATCGTAATGATTTACTCCAGTCTGACTCGCTAATGCTAATTAGCGCGCTACTCGCGGCACTTTTAGCACTCAAAAGAACGGCTCCACGCTGCAAAAAAACAACTTTTATTGGAATAACTTGATCGTGACTTTTTCCTTCTACTTGCTAATGTGGCTACAACTTAACAGTGTACCAGACCACGTGGAACCACACTGCCCCTAAGTGGCCAAATTGGGTACAACATGAACAGCGCCCCCAATAAAGGCACACACAAACAAAGGGAAGACAGTAAAAAATAATTTAAATAAAATCGATTTTGGGACATTTAAATTTAAATGTAATAATATATAAATGTCAATTATTTAAAATAATTTTAAGTGATATTATTTAATAAAATAATTTATTTTATTAAATAATATTAATTAAAATGTATCATAATAAATGAGAAAAAAAAGATCTAAATAAATGATGCAAATCTTAGGTTGGACATAAATAACTATATAAAGAGAAGGTGGTTTACATCTGAAAAAGCGTATCCCATTGTGTACATTCAACACTACATGCTTATCTGCATGATGCATTTTCTTCTGCTACCATTCATCACACCAGGGAGTGTAACTTAATCATCTTGCCGAACTGGAGGCTTTGAAGCTGGGTGTGTCTTTCTAATGTGCTCGTATCTCTCTGTTTGCCTGTTTGTCTTCACCTTTGAATACCAAACCAAAAACCAACCCAACAATACAGCGCTTACAAATACAGTACAGTGTCTTCTTATACGCTGTTAGCGTCTGTCAGAACCGAAGACTAGACTAGCTGAACAGCAAACGCCACAATAAAAAATCCTGATTTGGATGTTGTTCAACTTATCATAGTAAACCCCTCAACCCTGAACACACATTTTAAATCAACAATGCTTTCTTTCAAGAGAGTCACGCTAAACTGAATAAACAACCACAAACTGAATCTGCCTCAGCCTCACTCGCTCCCAAATGTGGTTTCCTAGCAACCCGGTCCGTAAGCGATGCACTAAAAGGACAGTCCGATCGATTAACAAGGCAGGAAAGGGCCTTTCGTAGTGACAGCAAGCAGCGCTCCCAATAGCAAAGCAAATAGCAAAAGGGAACCATCAGGCGATCAATAGCGTAGATCACATACTGTATGCCGCTCCCAAGTTTTGCAATTTGAATGCGAGCTACAGGCCACAATGACTTTGTCTGGACTGACTGCGTGAATAAACCATCGCAATGTTGAAGATTCCAGTGGAGGATCTGCAAGCATGTAATTGATAGAATATGCAAGAAACAAATACATATTTCATTCAAGAAGTGTTGTAGATGTTTCATACGGTATGCTTTGTGAGAACCGTTGGTTTCGCCTCCACATCAATTTTGGATGACTTTCTTGCCTTTTAGCACTCAAAACTCCACGCATTCAAATGTTCTAAAAGTCAATTACAACCCAAACCTTATATAATATAGTGATGCCTTGAGATAGGAGTCAAATTCGTTTCGTGACGATGCTTATAAATCAAAACAATTGCAACTCAAATCAAATGTAGTCTTGCCACATATTCGATGATTTATTTTCTAGATTTTTTGTCACCTTTTTCCCAATCGTAATTTTTTTGTTTAATTCACATTCACCCCCTCATGTATTTCAATAGGCATCAGTTATATGCAAAATTATATTTCGCTATCCCCTGGATGATGGGTACACTGTAGTAGTAATTAAATTAGGGGTGTTAGGCAATTAAAGTTTTTAATCGTAATTAATCGCATGACTTCAATAGTTAACTCGCGATTGGTCGCAAATTCTATTTCTGCAGTAAATGCACAATTTTTTTCCCCTCATTTTTCATACTCTTGTTAACAAAAAGGTGGAAATAATGTTGAACTAATAGAAATATGGCTGCATCTTTTATTGATACAATAATTTCATAATAATTCATAAAGTTGAGTTAAAATTTAAAAGATGTATTGTCAAAAAAAGTGTGATATTGATTTGTGTTGAGGTGGTTTTTCTGCCACTAGATGGCATAATTGCATTTGTCAGACGGTGGTGACAGCTCAGTGCATTTTTCTTTTCATATTTAGAGCTATCTAATCTTTAACATGAAGTAACTTATGAAATTCTGCATATTTTTAAAATTGTAAAATACAACTTGACCCCAGTCTCCACAAATATATGCATTATTATTAAATTCATTACCGCAAAATTTTGACGTGGCCGTGTCTGCTGAGTTGCGACTGGAATTCCTTCATTGCAACCTTTCCAAGTAATCGCGTGTTTAAAAAAATTGTGCCGTTAAAGGAAATTTAAATAAACTCAAAACGAACGCACTCATTTTGACACCCCTAAGTAAAATAAAATGTAAAGAATTAAACCGTTTGTACATCCTGCTTAATTTATCGTAGTTTCTTCTTGTGTTCATAATTTGGCCACAGGGGGGCAGCGTAATACAGTCATGCAGACACAGAGGAGTTTCACAAATACTGCAAGTGAATCAGTAAGATACCATAATATTGCAAATTTTCCCCCTGAGGATAAAGAACATAAGTACACATGTGAGGATTGTTGCATTGTCTGTCTACATGTGCTGCTGCAGTGTTTGTTCGAAATTTGTCACTTAAAGGCTTCATCTATGGCGTTTCCAATTAGCATGTAACTAGCAGAAGGAAAAGGGGTTGTTGATCTCTGATGGGATTGAAATCGGAACATTTTGGGAGGTTGACCAACATCCCGGATCGAATATATTACAGTATATACAAGGTGCTTAGTGCTGCACAAGCGCATATATCCGATGACTTAATTCTCCTTAGCCAAACAAAGAAGCACCGGACACAGCTGTTTTCTATTTACCACACAGACCTGTTCTGAAAATGAACGCACGTGTGCATACAATGCGCTCGGCGTGCGAATGCTATCGGAGTCTTCCGAACGCACGCATAAACGAACAACCTTCCCCAACTAACAGATGTGTCCGACCTTCAGCAGCTGCTCGTTTTTCGCCGCTACGAGAAACAACAGCCACTCTCCTCTCCACCCCAGGGAGAAATTCACAATAGATGAATGCAAATGTGCGTGACCTCAGGAGAAGTTAGAGGAGAAACTGCTGATCAAGCAAGTCTGCCGTGAGCGGTGTCAAGCCGGCCAGCTGTTTCGTAGGTTGTGGTTTGACAATTGAGAGGAGGTAGGATGGGGCGGCTAACGCGCAAGCTAGGCCAGACAACCTGTTATGGACATTAAAAAAAAGAAGAATAATATTTGTGTGACTCACTGTGTAGAGCTCAGTGGTGACTTTCACAAGCTCCTCATGCATCTGCACTCCGATGTCTTTGCTCTGTAAAAGATATTAGTAGACATAAGAACACAGGTGGGCAAATTTGGGGTTGAAGGAGGTTGAGCTTTCATGCGGGCAAGATACATTTGACTAGATATGTCAATGTTACATTACATACGCATTTTTTACTCATTTCTTTAATTAAAAAAAATCATAAATTATTCAAAAGACTTCAATTTGAACTTTTTAATCAATCGTGTAAAATTGTTACTTTTACAATTATTAAACCGATATTTAAATGAACAGTGTGTAGAATTTTTCGATTTTTCAACAATAATAAATTAACTTCAACTTGATGCTCTATCACATCAGTGTAGGGCTGCTCGATTATGGAAAAAAATAAAAATCATGATTATTTCCGTAATAATTGAAATCACGATTATTTTTTGAACATTTAAAAATATTAAGATAATTAAAATGATTTGCAACACAATTATGTAAGTTCCTTTTGGACCAAACAAGATTTATTAGTCATTTTAAAATAAAAAAGGTGCAAATACATACATTTAAACAACTCAAAATGAATATTAATAATCTTTTTTTTTTGTTTACGATTATGCCAAATTTGTAATTGTGGAGTGTAACAATTGAAATTGTAATTGAATTTCGATTAATTGCACAGCCCGACATTAGTGTACTTTTTAAATTTTTTTTATACAATCGTATGTCTAGTAATCGCTAATTATATTACATATGTCGTGCCACGCCTTACAGGAGGCTGACATGTTTTGCCGCCGTCTTTCTCCAACGGATAAAATGGACGCGCTGCGAACTTAGCTCGTTGCATTCCATTAGTTCATGACTAGATGGCACTAAATTTTACACACTGTCCCTTTAATATATATTATATTATATATATATATATATATATATATATATATATATATAAATGTAATATACAAATCTAACCCATTATTTAATATATTGAATTTTAACATGTTATATGCATATGTATACCATATTTGTTTATTTTACTAATATTATATATTTTTTTCAATTACACTAAATTAACTAATTATATAATGATATAAATCGGAAAAATGAATAAATCCTTTTTTTTTTTCGGACACAAAAAAAAAAAAACTTAATTACTGCAACAGATGCAACAGGATTGGTGAGCATGTAAATACTTGGTGGGCCGGATTAAACCGAACCCAATTTTGCATCAACAAATCTTTTTTATTTATTTCTTTTTTTCTGGAGCATCAACAAATCTAATTGAGAGGCAATTATTATCATTTAAAAAGCTTAAGATATTGTTGCTCAGGGGCTGTGATGAACCAGACATGTCCTCCTGGCATTGCTAACAGGCCCCGAGGAAGAGAGGGTTCAAAGGTGAGGGACTCTGTGAAGTTCACGTCTTTGCTACTACCTCCCAAAAGACCACTGTCAAAAACAACAACCTTGTGTTTCCCCAAAAATCTCAACGTCAGCACATTGGCTCCACGCATTCCCCAATAAACACCCGAGTCATTCCAGTCCCACATGTGCAATATATTAGCAATGAAACAGCACCGTAGCGAGCTTTTTGTTTTGAAGAACTTCTCCATTTGCACTAAACTCTTAGCAGGGGAAGAAAGACCTTCTCTCTTTGTGCCGGCTGGCTGATGGCCAACGCATCACGGCTCCCATCGTGACACTGCAGAACCCCCAAGAGGGCATAAATTAGGCTCCATTCCTTCTGCTGTCGAGCGATAGTGATTTCACGATCGCTTGGGCAGAATATTCATCACAACCCTTGAACCGCAGCCACTTTTCCTATCTTTACACAAAGCGCATAGTATGCACATCTGTTATGAGAGCGTAACCAATAGTGACCATGTTAGACAAATACCCGGTTGTGATGAAATTGTGAATGGGATTCTTACACAAGATCACAATTTATGAGCAAAATTAATCATATAAATAAAGAGCATTTTTATGATGGGACTGAACTCAAGTTCTAAATTAAAAGTTGATCAGAATGTGCAGTACTAGATTGCGCTTGAAGTTACTAGAGTGGTGCAAAAATTATTTTATTTTTTTAAATATATATATATATATATATATATATATATATATATATATATATATATTTTTTTTTTTTTTTGTACAAAAGTTCAAATAATTTCTTTATAAAGGAATACTTGACTCATTGATCCATATTCAGTAGTAAAAAGTTAATATTTTGTCCAGAATTAATTTGATAACCTCATTACTATTCATGAACAATTAATATCTTTAAAACCACATTTTTTTTCCACTTGCTGTTGACTGAAAATGACATCACCTGCGCTGAGGTGTAATAGGTAACGAACGACCAATCATGGCTCACCTGTTTTCTGGGTTTGGTCAACAAACTGAGCCATGATTGGTCATTACCTATTTCCTCAGCACATGTGATGATGTCATCTTCAGTGGAAATAATAGTTTTTGTAAAAGGTACTCTTTTTTTTTTCAATTCAATTCAAATTGATTTCACTCTTTAAAAAAAAAAAGAAATGAAAGGGGACAGAAAAAAGTAAATCTTGTTTTGTCTGCCCCTGATCATCACACACACACAAAATCAACACAAAAATGACACTTTCAATGTAACAATTCTATAAAATAATATTAGCATGTCTTTGTGCTATACAGCAAATACTTTTTCCAGTAATTGTGCTTTTATACATTAAAAAAAAAACCAGATCGACTGAGATGATTTTTTTTTTTTTTTTTTTTACAATCCAGATTGTTCCACAAAATGACACCTTGAGTTGAAAATCGTTCTTTTTGTTTTGTTCTATATTTAGGTTTGGAAAAAAAAACTTGATTTGTATATTGACTGATAAAAATATCACGATGGGCTTTATACATTATTTTAAGGCGGTAAAACTCCATCAATTCATTAAATTTGAACGTTTTTAGTTGCATAACTAATGGATTTGTGTGGTCTCTGTATCCACATCCGAAAACGACACAAATGGTCCGGTATGGAACAATCAAGGAATTGTTCATGAAAAATAATGAAGCTATCACATTAATTATAGACAAAATATTATCTTCTTACTGTGTGGTTCAAATTGAGCAAGTAAATAAAATATTTTTTCTTCACTTTAAAAATTAAGGAAATTTTAAAATCCAATCTTTATCAGCTGATACCGATCATCTGAAAATCACACAATGGGCCCTGATTTCCGATCACATGATCGGATCGGGATAACTCTCATTTAAAACATTATCTTAGCATGGAGAAACTATTTCACAATTATACATTTGGCCATGGTACGGATGTAATTTAGATATACCTGAACCCCAACTTTGAAAGGTTAGTCAGTAACTAGAAAAATTCCCGCGGAAATTTTGAATGGGACTGCTGACTCTTGTAAATGAGCTGAACAGTTTAAAATTTAAACGACTGGAATCGGTCAAGAAATGTGGAAGTTAACCATAATCAACATCAACTAAAAGTATCTCACTGTCCCTTTAAGAAAAATGCACTTTTCACGCACACACATTTGACTTGGAGACGTCACGCACCCACATTCCATTGATATTGTATGAGAGACGCACACCTCGAACAAAAGCCTCTCACGACTTAACGGTTCAAGATGCAGATTCAAGAAATGGCTCGTTAGAACGGCAAGGGTTGGTTGAACGCGAGCATGTTCTCACTTTTTTAATCGGATGAAAAATGACCAAATGAGAGCAGGTTGAAAACTTATGATTTATCCAAAATGAAGAGGAAAAAGGAGGCGAATTTAACATGGAAAAGATAGGCGAGTTAGTCCGACTTCTCCTCGCTTAAAGTGAAAATAAAGGTACTAAATGACACCTTAGCCAAATAAAAGTTAGTTTGTCTGAAAGAAGAGACTTGTCACTACAAAATGTGAGAATTTGATGTCTAGTGAGCAAAGATTGTGGCCATGGTGACGAGATGAAGTGAAACTTTTGACTTTTGGAAATATATTTTTTGCTTCCCGCCACTCAAAGCCTAATTGCTCCACAGAGTGTAATAGAAGGCTATTTCACTCACTGTCTTTGAACCCGCACAGGGGGGAAAGCTTTCATTCCTTAAAATAAATTTCGACACTGAGCTAAAGATGGGAAAAATTGCTACAAAATGAGCTAAAATTCATATCGGTCGGATAACGTATGCGCGCGCAGCGTGTCTTGGAAAAAGGTGCTTGATCTGTAATTTGTCCCCCCTTTCTCCATTCATTTCCTATGGGAGTTTTTGGGGAATTGCGTCGCCATGGTAACTCGGAATTCCTAGAAAAGTAATGCCGCACCGAGTCAGATCGAGCCGCATCGTTTGATACCTCATTTGTCCCGGTGCGATCTACGGTACGGGCCGCATTTTTGCGGAAAAATCTGGGGATTTTCTAGGGTGGAGAGTAATATGTGCTGCTTTCAGCAGTCCCATAATTAAAAAACGTTCTTAAACTTAAAAAAAAATCATATTTTTGTCATGACATCTCAGTCATGAATTTGTAACCATACATATGACGTATGATCAGTCTGGCTCGCACGCCTTCATCCGTTTCATTCCAAAGCTGACCTTTTTGAAAAGTCTGAGGACATCGTCGCCCACGTGTGTCAGACGGACAATGACGTTGTTGTTGTAGATGTCACTGAGCGTAGCGTGGTCCCTGCTCTCCCGCCGGGTCTGGTCCAGGACCAAGTACCAGCAGTTGATAGTGGACAGCAGATTTTGGTCCTTCCTGAAACGATCACAGCGAGACCACGTGAGCAGTTCATGGCGGAAACTATGATTTATTTGACTCTGACACATATATATATATATAAATAAAAATAAAACTAATACTAAAACTAATAAAAATTTTTTTACTAAAATTAAGCATTTTCTAACTAATAAGAACTTAAAAAAAAAAACACTAACCAACTGAATAAAAAAAGTCAAAACGAATTCAAAACTAACAATAATAACATAATACATTCCATGAAGCACCCTGCATTAATCCTAAAACAATAGTTTGAACAAACGCTCCCCTAAAGGTTGCTATCTCTTGTTCCCATCTCAAAATCCTCTTCTGAAAGGTTGTGAATTTGATTTGGTCCCCACAAAGATAGACAAACACACACATGCACACACGCAAACACGTCCACAGCCAGCCAGCATGCGGGCTGCTCTTGCCTCATTGCTCGAGGGAGCATGTGAGTTCAATTACGTTCACACCGAAGAGTTTGTTGATCTTTTTTTGTCTTGAGGGAAGATTCAGCTGTTTTTCCACCGTCAAAATGTTGTGACTGAGACATTGTTATGAAACCGACAAAGACTCTTATCACTAAGCCTGTTAAGACATTTTGCTGATGGCCAAATCGGTGAACAATGCCCAAAAAATCTGATCCAATTTTTTATTATTGTTTTGGATTTGGATTTTCAATTTTGCAAATACTATTACTTAGTTTGTCGCTTCAGGTGCTTTTTGTCCCTCTGTTGTGTTTCTTAAAGGAATACCGGCACAATATTGGGTGTTTGGTCAACACTACTGTAGTTGTTTAAATTATACTCGCTCAGTCAATAGGGGTGTCTCACGATTCTATTCCGATTTTAGTGTGCGCGATTCGATTCAGAATCGATTTTCGATTAAGGACGATTTTTGCTTCAAAATGATTTGATTGACAATGATTTTTGCTTCAATCTGTAGATGTTCAAGAAATCGCAACGATCTACTCCAGTCTGACTCGCTAATGCTAATTAGCGAGCTACTCGCAGCACTTTTATCACTCGAAAGAACGGCTCCACGCTGCAAAAAAACAACTTTTATCGGAATAACTTGATCGTGACTTATTCCTTCTACTCTCTAATGTGGCTACAACTTAACAGTGTATCAGACTGCATGGAACCACACTGCCCCTAAGTGGCCAAATCGGGTACAACATGAACAGCGCTCCCAATAAAGGCACACACAAACAAAGGGAAGACAGTATAAAATAATTGAAATAAAATCGATTTTGGGGCATTTAAAATCGATTCTGAATCGCAATTCTTATGAGATTCGATTTTTTCTCACACCACTAACTAGCAATGTTCGATACAATCAAATACTGTACTAATAGCAAGATGGATCAAACAATGAAGAGGTGTACTATTATTATGCTATGTCTGGATTTTGTGTCATAACTCTCTGAAATGAAATGACGAATCAGGAGCGCAGTGTTTATTTTTGGAGCTCGCCTCATTTATTTGAAAAGAATCTTCCTTGTTTTTCTGTCAAGTCATTTAACATCTTTGATCATTCTCGTCCAACTCGTTTGGCTTTTTTTTTTTCATTTCTCAAATTCACACAGAGAAGCTCAGCATCTTTTCCTGTTGTTTTCAGAAGGTGTGTTTATTCACGGTAGTTTTTCATTCGTCAGTGTCACACATAAAACATTTTAAATTAGATTAAAATGCTGAGCAATTGATTATTTATTAATTATTTCTAATCACTGAGTTATCTTTTTTTTTTTTAACTGGAGAAAAAAAAAATGAGTTATCGATTTTAATTTGGTCTGTTAGGTGGAATGTATTGTTGATTGGTGATAATTAAGGTCAAACCAACTGCACTACTTGGATGCAACCAGCAGGGGCACTGTTGATTCAATCTCAACGTTTTGCTGTCTAAAGAAGTACAATGTGACGGAAAACAAGATTCTTCTCGATATCACACTTGCGAGGAAACAGGAGCTAAGAACAACATTATCCGTTATGGTTGGTTGCATTTAAAACAAAATAAAACACGAGCCAATTAAAAACATGTTCACGTAAAAGATACAGCGCCGGTTGCTGAGCATTAGCATCTTTTTGTTATTCCCTTTTCATTCCGGTGCGGTAAAACGCTGAAGCCGCCCTCTCAGCGGGCTTTTCTTTCAAAGCCAAGCACGAGTTTGATCCTCGACACTGGATGCCGGGAGATTAACTGTACATTCTTTTGTCTGTTGGCTGCTCCTCAATAAGAACGAGAAGAAGTCAAATTCATGAACAAGGTTTTGCAGGTCAGGAAAACAACGCGCAGCTCAAGGAAAGCAAAAATAGTGCAAACGTTCATTATTTGATGTGAGCTACTAAAGGGAAGTCATTTCTACATGTTGAACTTTCCTTGATTAAAGCAAAGACATATAAACAGGTCAGCATAGAAATAAATAAATACAAATAATTGACTATACAACTCGCCATTTCGCTGATTTGTAAATAGTGGGAGCGCTGAGCTTGTTTCTTCTCTTCTAATCATTTTTGGGGACTGTCATTATAACGCGTTAATTCGATTAATCAAATTAATTATGCTGCAAAATTAACACCTAATGGAAATGAACGCTATTCATTTTAACTAGAAGTCCCACAGCCAAGCCAAAATTATTTTGCGTAATGTCCTAGAATTGAAATTCTTTATTTGGGGACCTTTAGCAGATACGAGATTAAAATCAATTAATTAGATGAATTCATTACAAATCCTGTAATTAACTCATTCACTGCCATTGACGGCTATAGACGGCAAAAAAATTTTTGAACTATTTTGATTAGTCTAACATTTTTTTCCACTTTTGTTAACAAGAGTATGAAAACCTAGGAAAAAAATGACTGTACATTTAGACCAGATATACAATTTGTGATTAATCATGAGTTAACTATTGAAGTCATGCAATTACAATTAAAATGTTTTATCACCTAACGACCTAATTTTTAATAATCTTTTCTTTTCTTTTTTTAAATAACCTTTTTTTCAAAAATAAAAAAGAAAAGAAAAGAAAAAAAATCAAAAAAAGAAAAGATTAATAAAATTTAGGGCGTCGGGCCAATTAATTGTAATTAATCACATGACTTCAATAGTTAACTCCTGATTAATCACAAATTTTATATCTGGTCTAAATGTATAATCATTTTTTCCTAGGTTTTCATACTCTTGTTGACAAAAGTGGAAAAAAATGTTAAAGTAATAGAAATAGTTCAAATGAATTTTTGACATCCATAGCCGTCAATGGCAGTTAATGAGTTAATTTGATTAGCCCCCCCCCACCCCCACCCCACCACCAAATAACCCTCAAGGATTCACTTTTATTGCCAGGTGCTTGGACTCAATGTGCCGGAAGAGTTTTGATGGCTTTATAGCCTCATTTGTGAGCCTGTTGCAACATATTTAATGCGTGTCATTCAACTACCAAAAAAAAAAACCTCATACCTGAAGTAAGACTGCTGATATTGGCTCTTAAATGCAGCAAGTTTTAAGCTCTTCGGCTGCCTCATTATTTGGCCTCTTCCTTTTTGAAGAAACTCACCATACATTTTTTTTAAAACACATTTTTGCTAGGTTGCTTATTTTGTCACTGAGATGAATGTTTTGACGGAGGCATACGATTTAAACATGAATAAAATATATATTTTTAAGATGACAAGAAGAATTCAATAAATTGTTTCAGGGGGATTATCCCACGCAGTTTTCATGAATGAAATCCGATGTCTTGCAGCACACACAGAATCTGTCTGCCTGCACCTTGATCACATTGCCAGATGCGCCGGGGCGGACAAGAAGATACGCCGGAACGTCTACCAAATTTACAAAAATGCTAAGCTAGACTTGCCCCAGCACAAAAATAATAAAGGATACGCACATTTTTACGCTGGCCGAACGGGCGCCTGTCGACTAGAGATAGACCGATATGGGTTTTTTTCAGGGCCGATACCGATTATTAGTAGTCAAGGATGCTGATAACCGAAATTTGGAGCCGATATTCATTTTCACTAAAAGGGAAAATATTGGCGTCAAAATTTGGGAGAAAAAAACAAACAAATTCCTGCTCTTAATTTTTGGGAGGAATTTTAAAGGAAATGTTTATTGAGCAACATTTAGGGTTCGTAAAATAGGAGGTTTAAAAAAAAAAACTAAAAAAATCTAACAAAAAGTTACAGAAATTTTCCAGGAGCAGTAACATGTTTTCAAAAGTTAAATAAAAACTGTAAAAAAATGTTTTCTACAGTAAATAAAGTATTCCAAAATTTCAAAATATCTCTAGTATTAAATTTTTAGTTTTAATTTCAAACAAAAACAGAAGGTGCAGTGTAAGTAAAAATAAAATAAAATAAAAATTTTAATTAGTTCCCTGAAGTTAAAACTTTCTTTTTTTCCCTTTTTTTTTTTATAATGGATCTATTATCGGCCATATGTATTTTCAAAATGGCCGATGCCGATGTTTGTCAAAATGCTGAATATCGGCGCCGATAATTGGCCTATCCTGACTGTCGACCACTTTGGAGTTATTGCAGTAATCGTGCCTTTGACATACATTTCTAATGATGCTTATTTTAAGTGATGGGAGTTGAGGTTTGGGGGGGGGGGGGCTGCGACAACGGGTGACAAGAGAAGTGAAGCGATGGGAATATCTTACAGGGGTCTCCCTTTGACTGAACGCTCCATTAATCAACATCTCAGAGATGGCAGCTCGGCGTACTTTGACTACATTTATTTAATTGGGCAAAGAGAATGAAATCGAGCAGGACAGACCACCATTGCCAATTAGTAAACAAACTTTGTTATATGGCTGACAAACAAACAGGTAACATGAACTTGACATTTCCTAGCTTTCTACTTTCTCAACATGTGCATGATGTTAATTAATGTTGTCATGTGAAACATGTTCCATAACAACTTGATGGCAAAATATAAAGAGCTGCAAGGTGTGTTTGATTCATGACGGGAATAAACAAACACAACAAAACAAAACAAAAAAAAAAAACATTTCATAGGTTTGACTTCTAAGCTCACTAATTCTCTGTGACCGGTGAAGAAAATTTGAGGATCGGAGAGTCGGCGTCGAGCGTGAAGTTGTTTGAGGATGGAAATGAAATGACAAGCACAGAGAAGACGAGCTTGGCGGGGGTTGGTAGAGTGGGTTAAGTCTGACCTAGTTGGGAGGAACACAGCAGCCTGAGGCCAGGCTTCCTTGGCCCTGGCTGCATTTCAGGTCAATTCGTCTGCGTTTATACATCCTTTTTTTTTTTTTGTTCATCCCTTTGTTCCATGCTGGTATATGGTCGCTTTTCAACACACCCATGTTGCCAAGACTACCAATACACAAAAAAAACATTTCTTTTATATCACTTTTTGGATCCATTTAGTTGCGGTACCAATCTACTGTAAATGTTCAAATGGAAGTCAACTTTAAACATTTCTTGACAATATGTTATATGTGACTTCACTAAGTAAACGTGACATTCGGATTAACACATTTGCTCCCAAAAACGTATAAATATGTTCTATTTTGAACGTGTTAAGTGTTCCAAAGACGTATTTATACGTTTTTTAAAATGTTATTTATTTATTTATTTATGCTAGAGCATGCAGAAAGCTTTGATGCAGCCTCTCAACTGCACTAAACGGTTGAAGCAACGGTAGCTATTGCAAAATCGGCCAGCAGGTGGCAGCAGAGTATAAGAGATCAACCAGGGCCATGTTGCAAACAAGCTGATTTACCCACAGTTCTAAGATGATTTGTGAATAATGATGAAACTTAGCTATATTCTAATGCTAATTGCTGCAAAACGGAAATAGATACAAATCTACTTTTTTTTTCCAAATGAAAGAAGAGACTCTAATCTTTCATTTGGTAGGTTCCATGTTTTATAGCAGTAGAACACAATATTTTGCGGGCCTTGCAAAATCAGTCAAAATCTAGTAGGGGTTGCTTCAGTGAAAATGGCTGGGAGTGAATGAGTTAATATTATTTTTTTGTGATATGAAGCAAAATCCAGCCGTTTTTTATCCATCTCAAGGGGCGGCCATTTTGCCACTTGCTGTCTACTGAAGATGACATCACAGTTGCTGTTGCAGTTTTTGAAGCTGAGCTGTGATTGGTTGTTACCTTGTTGTTTCACTCGACAGCAAGTGACAAAATGGCCGCCTTCTGATATCGCTGCTTAACTCATATCCCACTAACGCAATATTAATCAGAATACCTTATTTAGACTAGTGGGGCTGTTTAGAACATATTGTTGTCAAGAATTTTTTTTGTGGGGGGTTGACTTCCCTTTAAAAACGATTACCTAGACATTCTGCCGCTCATTGATTGGTCAAAAGATAATCATCACTTTTGTCTGACAAAACAAACACAAAAAGTACCCTAAATCAGAATACATAATATTGTATCCTCATTTTATTTTGTTGACTACATCCCATTTCTGGTTGATTTTTCCAAACCCCAGGCCAAGCTAATTTCCCCTGAATAAAATGTGCAGAACCCCGAGGAACATGGAATGACCACTATTCAGAACCCAGGAACCAGATCCAGATCTTGAGTCAGAACCTTGGTCAGGAAAACTGGCTGTTTTTCCAAATGACCCAATGTCCAAATGACCCATCGTCTCGCCAGCGTAGCTTTACGAAGCAACGATATGGAACCCAACTAACGTGGGGACTCACTTGAAATGCTGGTGCTCTTTGGAAGTGCGGATCTTGGACGAGTAGCGCTCGGCAAGTTTGTCCAGGCCTCTGGAGAACTCCAGTTGGAGTTCAGCCTTCCGGCGGAAGAAGTCCTGCAGGTCCTGCAGCAGCTGCAGGCGGGACTCCGACTGCTGCTCCAAACAACGGAACTGCTCCACCAGCTGGTTACGGATCTCTGCAGATCGACAGGAGAGATCGCGCTTAGGAGGAAAAGAGCCAGCGGTGGCGCGGAGACATTTGACATTGTTACACACTGGACTGGTTGCGAGCGTGTCAGGAACCTAGCATGCTAGCGGAAGCACTTGTTTAAGAACAAAGACATCCTTAATTGGATAAAAATCTGTTTGTTCCCAGCGTGTGTGTGTGTGTGTGCGCACAAGTGCATGTGTGTTTATTGCTGCAGACAGCACAGAAAACAAACTAGGTCAGCATGCATTGTACTGTGAGAGCCTTCAGAAAGATTTGCCGCAAAATAGCAACTATGAGGAATTTTTTTAATTGCAAGACTGCTACAGTTTTCACATTAACCCTGGAGAACCCAAGAACCCTTTTCTTCTTTGGAAAATGATGAATTATACATTAAATGACTGCTATAAGATCACTGAACACCAAAATATACAGTATGTTTTTTCAATTTATTCCCTAATTTAGCATTAGGGCGAAATTTGACCCTTTGGGATTTAGGGGTATCATTTCAAAAAATCTAAATAACAAAAACTGTCAGTAAACTATTTAGAATTTAAGAAAATAATCAATCAAATACACAGCTACATTGAACAATATAATTTTTTTGTTTTATTTGTTGCATTTTAGCCATCTTGTCACCACCACTCTGGCTCATGTAAGTGCAATATTCATCCACTAGATGGCCCCATGCAGGGGTCAGAAGTGGCACTCTGGACTTTTGAAGTTAAATTTGAAAAAAAAAAAAGGTCTTTGTTATTTGAGTAGCAGAATTTATAGGGGCCAAATTTGACCCCGTGGCTTCTCAAGGGTTAAGCGGTTGGGAAACGTGCTGCTTGCCATTAAACGCAAATAGAGAGGCAAAACGATTGATATGAAAGAAATATAGTTTCTAGATTATGTGGACAATGTAGCTCCTGAAAAAGCAGTAAGATATCGGCAGTATTCAACCAGGGGATGGATAGTTGCTTGTAGCAAACTTATATTCAGTTTTTCTTTCATTTGCTGCAGATTCAGATTACGTTACCAATCCTTAAAAGTGCAAATCCCTCAGTCACAACCACGGTTATTTTCGTTTACTAAAACTAACCAAATAACTAAAACTAACATTCAAAAAAACATTTTTGTTGACAAAATACAATAAAAATGAAAATGCTTTTTAAAAAACTAAAACTAACTGAGAGCACAGTTTACATTTACAAATTGATAATTATACCGAAATGTCCTTAGTTTGGTGTCGTGGCACAAATAACAAGGCTTGAGTGAAAACCAAAATTGCAATATACTTAACGCGCCATCAGAAGTACAACAGTAGTTTGTCAGGAACGTGTGATGAAGAACGCTTCCGTAGTCGCCATCTTAGAACTCTCCTTCACGCATATCTCTCAATGTAATATGCAGCGTAACACTGACACCTATTGTTCAAATCGGGGAACACAACAGTAATCGATTTAATACATGAGCCTCTGGGGTTGATTTTAAATGTGATTTAAGTATATTTACTTTCGATATTAACCACAATAAGGACGTTTGGAAGTGTGTCGAACGGAAGTGACGTCGGCCAATAGAACAGCACCTTCAGATGACGTCGCTGCTAGCTGACAAGTTTGTGTGTTTGACTTTTCATTTCATTCAGCTGAAATAAAACACTAGGTAAGAAGTGGTATTTATTTCAATATTGCGCACAACACAAGTAATAAAAAATTTTTTTTAAACAAAAACTAATAATAAAACTAAACTTAAAAAAAACGAACAGAGCCTCCCTGAAAAGTAATTAAATCTAAATTAAAAAAAAAACTAAAATCAAAACGAAATAAAAACTAACTATAATTAAATGTTCTAAACTATAATAACCCTGGTCACAACCCTTCCAACAACAATGACCAACAGCGTAGACACATTGGGAAAGTTTTTAGCTGAGTTTCCTTGATGGAAAAAAAAAACAAACAAACAAAAAACAAGGTTCAAGCTCTGCCCCCTTTAAGGATGTCTCTCGTGTCATTAGTTCGCTTTATTGCCAATTAATTAAAAAAAACTATTGTTTTAACAAACAGAGAGACAATCAAGCTTGAAGCCCAACTAAACATCTTCGTCAAGTAGCTACAGCTTGTCGGAAAATCAATATCAAATATCAATTAACTCATTCACTACCATTGACGGTCATAGACGTCAAAAATTTATTTTAACAATTTCTATCAGTTTAACCTTTTTTCCACTTTTGTTAACAAAAGTATGAAAACCTAGAAAAAAAATTATTGTAAATTTAGAGCAGGTATAACATTTTTGATTAATCGTTAGTTAACAAGTGAAGTCATGTGATTAATTACAATTAAAAAAATAATAATTGCCTGACGGGCCTAATTAAAAAAATAAGGGCAGTTTAATCATAATTGCATGATAATTTTATATCTGTTATAAATGTACAATAAAAAAATCGAGGTTTTCATTAAAAAAAAAATGAAATGAAAAAAAAAAGGTTAACGAATAGAAATAGTTCACATGAATTTTTGACGTCTATAGTCGTCAATGGCAGTGAATGAGTTAATGGACTAATCAGTTATTATGGCTAGTTGAGATATGTTCATTATACATTTACTGACGCACACGCCCAGACACACAACAGACAAAGCACTATGTCAGTATGAGACATTAAAACAGTTGCGGGGCCAAGAGACGTTTTCAGGCATGCATATCATTTTTTTCACACATAAAGCAACTTTGTAGAGCCTCAATGAAGAAAAGGGCTTTCATTCTGCTTAAACTGTACGTCAAAAATGCTCTGCCATCACGTGAGTGAAAACTCGAATGAAACTACAGGACAAAATAAATATGCGGTCCCTTGCTGGGAGGAGATGTTATCCTCACGGTCCTCTTTAGTGTTGCAGTTGCTTGGTTACACGCCTCTGGAGGCTCCGGAGCCAGAGCGAGCTCGTCCTCCCTCTCGTTTGACACTTGCACCGGTCGCTCGACTTTAGCGTCCGCTCAAGGGCGCGGGGTGACTTCCTCTGCTTGGAAATGGCCGACACACGGTTAAGCCTGATGAGCGCAATCGGCTCCAAAATAGAACCGAAATGTCACCCGGCTGAAATTGACCACAACATGTGGGACGGCGAAGCAATGAGTAAAATGTGGATTGACGTGACGACACGATGTCATCAGCTAGACATCAAATAGACTATTTGCATCCGCTCTCCTGCAGGAAGGTTATTTTTAGAAGCTAAACGGTTACTAGGGACTGTGCAGGATTGCTCTACATGCGCTGAATGATTCAAGCTTTCGCGGAGTGGGCATGATCACGCGAGGACACGGCCAAGCACTTCACAGTTCCATGTCAAACGCTGAAAAGTTCCCCTCCACATCACACACGTCAAACTCGCAAAATGTAAGTGGAAATGAAGATGCGCGGCTTGTCTAAAAGTATCGATTTATTAGGGGTGGGAATCTTTGAACGTCTCACGATTCCATTCCGATTTTTGTGTGTGTGATTCGATTCAGAATCGATTTTCACTTAGGAACGATTTTTGCTCACATCTATAGATGTGAAAAGAATTGTAATGATCTACTCCAGTCTGTCTCGCTAATGCTAATTAGCGCGCTACTCGCGGCACTTTTATCACTCAAAAGGCTCCACACTGCAAGAAAAACAACTTTTATTGGAATAACTTGATCGTGACTTTTTCCTTCTACTCTCTAATGTGGCTACAACTTAACAGTGTATCAGACCGCATGGAACCACACTGCCCCTCAGTGGCCAAACCGGGTACAACATGAACAGCGCTCCAAATAAAGTTACACACAGACAAAAGGCAAGACAGTATAAAATAATTTAAATAAAATCGATTTTGGGACATTTAAAATCGATTCTGAATCGTATTAAATGAGAATCGATTTTTTGGCACACCCCTACAAAAAACATTATTGTTAAATTCTACTTGCTAGCATTCGCTTCGCAAATTTCATTTGAAATTGGTATTTAATAAAAGTTGGTGCTCATATTTTCCTGAGCATATGTTTCTGATCTGGTTATTAAGTTTTAAAAATACCTCTAAGAATAGTACTATTTTGGGGTTTGGCTTTGCCATCAATGACTGTCACTGTGTTGGCATAAAAAGACCACCCCAAAAAAAAGCCAAGGAAATGCTAAACACATTAAGTACTTTTTATTAAATTTTTTATCCTTGCTTGAGTTTTGCATTTGACTCAAGTTTTGTTTGATTAAAACCGTATTCTCTGGTCGATTGCTCTATTTTATGAATATTAGAGCTGAGCTTCCCATAGCATACCAGAATCCTGTATTCAAACACAAGCAGTCTAACGTTTATTCACGTTTATTCACCCGTGCTTCAAAACACAATTCATGTCATGCCAACATGCTCGGATGCACCGGCATGTAGAAGCCACATGCGTGGACTTCTGCTGTAAACGGAAGCGAGTGGGCCGCGTTGCCTTCAAGGCAGGCCTGCTTGTGCAAAAAAATCACATATTGAGGAGTCATTGTCATGGAAGCAGCCTGCTCCGGTTAGCCCGCCGCAGCTAGTGCCGCCTCTCCGGGGCTGCGTCTGCAGTTAGCCACGCGCGGCTAGTCACATGTGTCCTAACCCAGACTGACACGTTGACATCATTTGGTTCGAATCAAGGCCGTGAGCGTCTGAACGCACTCATGGCCGCGCTACGCTTTTTTTTTTGGGGGGGGGGGGTGTTACATGTGCATGAGTTCACGTGTCGTTCCCTCCATCCGAATGCTTCAAATGCTGTCTGTGCAACCGCAGGACAGGAAAATCCACATTGTGCTGCGCCGACATTCCGAGCAGGTTTCATTTTAAACGGTGTGACACCACAACGCGGCGTCTGCAGCTTCACACGCTGGCAACAAAGACGTAGTTTGACATTTCAAGGCAGTGTCACCCTGGCCATTTTTTTTATTTTTTATTATGATGAATAAACAGCGAGGGGCCATTTACGCTCCATGCAGTAATTGTGCGACAGAAACAAAAACAGTGGCTAGTGTAGATGCTAATGTGCAGTCACTGTTCAGTCAGACTGTCTCAAACTTTTTCTTTTTTTTTTTACACGTAAAATGACATTATGTTACAGTAATTGAAAATATATGTTTAAATGACATCTAAACCAAGACTAAGGAGTCATTTCACTCTAAAAAAAAAAACCTGGATGGTTGCTAGTGCTAAGCGTGGATGCTAATGCCACAGTTCAGAACTCACGTTTTATTATTTAAAAACATTTTTGAACAATCTAAAATCGTCACACGTTTACTTTGAGAGAATATGAAAAAGTGCAAATTGTACATTTGAAAGGTATTCAAAGCAAGACTGTGTAATATCACATCACAAAACTATTCAAATTAAACTAGCTAGCACTAGCATAGATGCTAATGTAACTGACCAGAACGGTCTCATCATGCTTTTTAAAGAAGCAATAAAATGGTCGCATAATGTTTTTTACATTAACTAAGAACTATGTTTCAATGGCATTCAAAGCAAAATGATGCGTACAATACAATAACTTCACTTTCACCTCAACTGTGATAACTGCGGCTAAATCTAGCATAAATGCTAAGGTACAGAAATGTTTCAAAACTGTCTCCTGCTTCTTTGGTCGATAGATTGCTTGCTGCCTGGTGCTGGTAGCTCGCTGTTAGCTAGCAATCGGCACCAAACGCTGGCAACAGGCGCAATGTCAGCATAATTATATCTTAGCGCTTTTAACTGGAGCCTGAACGTGACTTCAGGACTTTTGTGTTACTGTCGCAACAGTTTGGGGCCATTTTTATTGCCGTTGTTGACAAACTCTAAATAGACGAGCACGTCGTCAAGCCTTATACCGCGACGACACGCTTCCGAGAAACAACTTCAAAATAAAAGCGATACAATGCATTGATCTGCATATACTACTTGGTAAGGTAAGGTTTATTTTGAAATTGGGTTTCTCACAGCGTTAGCCCCCCGTGTACTGCCATTAGCTTGACTACGACTATGTCAGCGCGTATCTGAGGCAGAAATGACGAGGACTCATTTCAGCCCTAGTATTAATACTCGTTTTTGTACAATGATGCCAATTTTGTAAGAGTAATAATCGAAATCGTAATTGAATTTTGATTAATTGCACAGCTCTAATCCTTCCTGTCTGATCATTTATTGTCATCTATTATCATAAATAATTAGATGTGGGGAAACTTGTTTTCAGTGTAGTTTACAGAAACTGTCGTAAAAAATTTCAGAACATTAGATGACTAACATATTTTTCCATTTCATGAATGAATATGAGCTCATAGATGAAATATTTGGCAATATTCATACGTTCAAGTCCAAGCATGTACAATTCTAGTATAGTACATGTGTGTGTGTGTGTGTTAATTGTGCTGCTGCACTGCCAGTAAGTCAGCATTACTGCAGCCAAGTGTCAGTGTCAAATGAGCCCACTCGCCGCTTCAAACTGATCTAATCCCAGTTCCAAAATGAGCTTAACATGTCATCTTAGAAGCTTCTCGTGAAATGGAGACGTGATAAAAAGCTGTGGCGGCTTTCCTCGCGGTCACAGAGGCCGACGAGCGAATAATCGACCATTATGAGAGACAACGAGAACATGCAAAACACATGAGGCGTTTGTTTGATAAGCGACTTTGATAACAGACTTTTCCTCTACCAGGAGGGCTCGCGTTGTTGTTTTTGAAAACGCCTGGCGCTTAAAAACTGGCAAGCTAATTTTCCCTGTGTTTTAAAACTGTAAAAAAAAAAAAATAATAAAAAAAAAAATAACTTACCATAGAGACTTTCAGTTTGGGAAATTTCTGGGATGACAGCAATTTGCTCGACACCTCAGTGAGCCTCATATGACTCACGTGCTAGTGAGTAATGACGAGTATCAAACTTCACATTGATGTCCACCCTGTCATTATAGGGTAACTGCCACTTTAAGAAACCCTCGGATGTTTTGACCAACATTTTGTCTTTCTACAACAGAAGCTAAAATAGTAGCTTGCTGACAAAGAAACGTTTACATTACACATTTTGTCATTTTCATCGTACGGTAGTTGATCGTTTTAAGGCTTAAAATGTCCACTCTGTCACTGTAAAATATCAACTGTTATGAAAAACTTTTAGAAATCCGAAATATATTCGTTAAACAGAACACAACCAGCTTGCTAAGTCAGTCAGGTTGCTAAGTGAATGTCCACACTTTAGCAAAAAAAAAGTCCACCCTGTCATTATAGGGTAACTGCCACTTTAAGAAACCCTCGGATGTTTTGACCAACATTTTGTCTTTCTTCAACGGAAGCTAAAATAGTAGCTTGCTGACAAAGAAACGTTTACATTACACATTTTGTCATTTTCATCGTACGGTAGTTGATAGTTTTAAGGCTTAAAATGTCCACTCTGTCACTGTAAAATATCAACTGTTATGAAAAACTTTTAGAAATCCGAAATAGATTTGTTAAACAGAACACAACCAGCTTGCTAAGTCACTCAGGTTGCTAAGTGAATGTCCACACTTTAGCAAAAAAAAAAGTCCAACCTGTCATTATAGGGTAACTGCCACTTTAAGAAACCCTCGGATGTTTTGACCAACATTTTGTCTTTCTTCAACGGAAGCTAAAATAGTAGCTTGCTGACAAAGAAACGTTTACATTACACATTTTGTCATTTTCATCGTACGGTAGTTGATCGTTTTAAGGCTTAAAATGTCCACTCTGTCACTGTAAAATATCAACTGTTATGAAAAACTTTTAAAAATACGAAATATATTCGTTAAACAGAACACAACCAGCTTGCTAAGTCAGTCAGGTTGCTAAGTGAATGTCCACACTTAAGCAAAAAAAAATGTCCACCCTGTCATTGTCCACCCTGTCAGCAGACTCACATATTCTGTTGTTTGCATGTCCATACTCTCCCCTGCACTGTAACGTCTCTGTCAACAACAAATAGTTTCTTTAAACTGCTCAATTTGTTGACCAACCACAAAAAAAAAACAATTAAGAGATTTTTTTTAAACGTTGATCCGACTGTGAGATACTGCTGTGAAAGGACACGGAGAGGACGATGCACCATCTGATGCACACAAACTGCTTCAAGTTCACTGCTGCGTGCACATCCTGGTTAGCTTTTCTCCTTCTTAGCCACAAATTTAGCCTCGGAAAGGAAAATCCTTTCATGGTTTATAATTGATGCAGACACCATCCATTATTGATGGACTTTCTCAACTGTTTGCTGGGTGACCTCCAGCTGCTTTTTTCTACACCATCCTTTACGTTTTTACTATGCATTATCTTTATGATTGTGTGCGATATCTGGGATGCACAACGGATTTTAAGGAAGATTTCCCAAGAGGGAGAATTAGACCATTTTTTTCCCCCCTCTTGTTGGGTGTGCAATCTTAAAAGCTGCAGTGTGAAAGTCATCTGCAGTAGCCTGACAATGCAGCCTGCTTACAGGCATGCAGTCTTCATGACTCAAGGAACCGGTTTGGTCAAGTTACAACGAAAGTGTACAGTACTGCCAAATAGATCATAAACAGGAGGGGGGGGGGGGTATTGGGGTATAGGACATTTCAAGTGAGATGCATTTTAGAGCCTTTGCAGCCAGACCCACCCCTCAGCATTGCATGCGCGCGCACACACGCACACACACTCATTAAGCTTGTTGTAAAGTTGCACAAATATCACACACGAGCAGCACCGGCACCGACCTTTCACTTGGCTCTCATATTCGGCGATGATCTCTTTGTCCTTCTTCACTTTGGCCTGCGTTGACATGGTTGGAAGGAGGCTGGCCGGCCCAACTGTCGAGGCGGGAAGAGACTGCGCCTTTTACTCCGTCTGCACTCGCTCCGTCTCCGCGGCGGCGATCACAGGCCCGGCATAATAACCCGACAACGTGGCTCGAGTTCGGATGGGGCGGCAAAGAAGCAGCGGTCCGAGGTTCGGTTCTGTTTGCGCTGCGTTGTGCTCTGCGACGGGGCTGCGTTCGAAAGGAGGCGTCGAGCTGGGAAAGTGCACACACGCGAGCCAGACCACTCCTCCCCGGTAAGGACTCCTCCACAAGAACTCCACAAAGACCAGGCACGTTTGACTCGCATTTCACAAGCGAGAGAGAAAGCGAGGGAGAGGGGGGGGGGGGGTAATGTCTTTCTCTCTCTCTCTCTCTCTCTCTGAAAAAAAGGCTGAATGGACTTGGAAGTCAATTTGAGTCTCCTCCCCTCAACACCACCACTTCCCCAACCTATCTATCTATCTATCTATCTATCTATCTATCTATCTATCTATCTATCTATCTATCTATCTATCTATCTATCTATCTATCTATCTATCTATCTATCTATCTATCTATCTTCGGTAACTTCCTCTCACATTCCAAAATCATTCCCATCATGTTAGACTCATCGATGACTCGTTCATGAGTGGTGTCGCCCCACCTCTCTCACCCAGTCAGCTGGGATTGGCTTCCAGGTTACCCACAATGCAAATTGTTTACTGTCATATTAGTAGAGTCAAAAATAAGTTTATCAAAGCTATTTCTAAAATAACACATGCAAAAAAAAAAAAAAGCTCTAACTTTAAAGATGCAGGTGTAATGAACAGGTGACATGCTTCCCGGATGCATCTCATTTTTAACTCATTCACTGCCATTGCCGGCTTTAGACGTCAAAAATTCATTTGAACTATTTCTATTAGTTTAACATTTTTTTCCCATTTTTGTTAAAACCTAGAAAAAAGTTTTTTTGTATTTCATATAAAATATGTGATTAATCGTGTGTTAACTATTGAAATCATGTTATTAATTACAATTACAAATTTTAATCACCTGACGACCTAATTTTTTATATATATATTTTTTAAATAATCTTTTTTTTAAAAAAAGAAAAGATTATTAAAAATTAGGGCATTAGGCGATTACATTTTTTAATTGTAATTAATCACATGACTTCAATTAACTTAACTCATGATTAATCACAAATTTTATATCTGGTCTAAATGTACAATATTTTTCCCCCCTAGGTTTTCATACTCTTGTTAACAAAAGTGGAAAAAAATGTTAAACTAATAGAAATAGTTAAAATTTATTTTTGACGTCTATAGCCGTCAATGGCAGTGAATGAGTTAATGGTCACACAGAGGTAAGGTGAAGTTAAAAACAACACAACACTCAGCTTTAACTTTGAAGATGACGTTTTTTCCACTCGAATCTTATTCAAAACGTACCTTCCTGTGCGTATTGTTGAAGTGATTGTGCTTCCGAAATTCTGACAAATTTCATAGAATTCAAGAAACAGCTGTCAACTAGATTACGTTGAATTGCTATTTTCAAAACAAAACAAAAAAAGTAAAATAAATCAATAATACAGTAACTCATTTATATACACTAAAAACTTAGAATTACAATAATATGCTGTTATATATATTTTTTTTTTTACAATAATTAACTGAGATTTTAACTTGTAACTTTTTTGGCCACTGTAAATTCTACAGTCAATTATTCACCAAGTAATAACAAATGGCTGGCAAAAGTCTTCTGTATACAGATTTATTTACTTGTGATGTCCAGCCACCCTGAGGATTTGTATCGTGCGTGTCCTATTTATAACATGGCTGTTGAAAAAGCAAGTTTTTAAAAAAATATATCAGACGGTCTTAGAGAGACTACTTCAGTTTTGTTGTTATGAAGTCCATTTTGGACTTCAGTCTTTTTTTTCCTGCGACTCACTGTTGACATATATTATGACAATTTGATGCACTCAAAACTTAAAAAAAAAAAAAAAAGTTCTATTTTCTTTAATGTTATTACAGACATGTCGACAGGGTCATGAATATGGACTAATATCCGCCGTTGCTTGGGGCCCCCCTAGTAGCACTCAACAGCTAATCAGGGGGTGCCTGCGGGTGATTTCCGACATGTTGTCGCACTGTCTAACGCAGTGCCATTGTTTTGTCATTAAGGGCCAATGTTAGTCGTCTCTTGGGGCCCCCTACGGCTCGGGGCCCTAGGCAAGTGTCTGGGTTGCCTGCCCTGTTGCGCCTCTGCTCCAAGCACATATGAACTCTCTAGTCTCTGCGCATCATCCTCATATCCTGCCATTTTGATTACAGCACCTTTATAGCAATCTCCCATACGAGCGCCTCAACTTATCCACAGAATCAAATAAAAATTGTCATTATAGTCTTCCTCATATAGCTCACATGACTTGTCCCTCTGATGTGTGTAAACGTGGAGGACAGTGTATCATTCTTTGGTTGGTTGCTTCTTTGTTTTGCAAGAAACAGTGAGGAACATTTTGATTGCTAACTTAATGGAATGTTTTGAAAAAAAAAACAACAACATCTACTTCCTTTCATACTTGTCCTCATTAGGGTTGTGGGTGAGCTGCAGATTATCAAGTATTTTTTAATGAGTGTGTGTTCAGAGGAGGGAAAACGTTTGTGCTCAAATTTAATTTTTAAAATGGACAAAGACGCCAGTTCATTTGTAGATCAGGTAAAAATAAAAATAAAATATACATATATATGTACAGTAGTATGTAAAATATGTAAATAATTATTTATTAATTATTAAGCCATTGTTATTTTGAATGTATTATTTATAGCAGGGGTGTCAAACTCATTTAAATTCAGGGGGCACTTTCACTTAAATTTATTCCAGGTGGGCCGGACCAGTATGTCCGTCGCCTGATAAACTATAACAGGGCAAAAATATTTCCTGTTGTTGTTGTTTGTGTTTTTGGCAAATAGTTACAAGTACATTCTGAAAATATTCACATTTATTATTATCTTATTGCATAGTAATCTGAGATTTCTTTAAAAAAAAAATAGCGTAATTAAAGGGGATCAAATGCTGAGTAACAGACATATTTCAGAATGTCATTTAAGTGGTCGTCAGTGCGCCCTCCAGTGGACAAAATGAGAAACAACAGTTTTAAGAGAAAATAACTCAAATCAAATGCTTAATTAATGCATCAGATATTAAAAACCACTGTTCTAGAATTTTATTTGACCTCGCCTGATCTAAACTTACACTGTAGTAAAAGCCATGTTGACGGTTAAAAAACACTTTTAAGTACGACTTTGTAAAAGTGCGTTACTACCCTCTACTGGTGCGGTAGACACAGCAAACTCTATTGTGTGTCCAAAATCTAACTGCAGTTCATTAAAAAAGAAGAAGAAGAAGAAAGAAGAAGAAGAAGAAGAATTCTATAAACATTAAGGTTGTGTTTATATATACTTTTAAAACACTATTACTCATTCTCATTACATAGTGTCAGATGTGGCAAAAGTATAAACAAAAGAACCTCCCCTGGATACACTTTAACGTGAGTTAATATTGCCCGAGGCTCCGAGATTCCGTGTGTCATTCTTACGTGTGCCTGCTCATCTTTGACTGTGAAATCCTAAATATAGTTCGTTTCGCCACGTTAAGGCTGACGTCACAGGAATCGAATGACGCCAGCCTGGAAGTATGTAAATAGCCGATGCATGTCCCAACATCAACCCTCGCCGGACATGTAATACGAGTCCATGATGATGAGGAGGATTACATGACATCATTTAAGTACAATTATTTGAAAGAGAATTTGATCTGTCACTTACAATAAGTAAGCAAAGCTAGCAAGCGGGCCCTAAAATGACAATATTATGTGATAGCTTTTTTTGTTTGTTTTTCTTGATCGATGCTTCCACTCTATGTTGTCTGGAGAACCCACGGGGTCAAATTTGGCCCCTATAAATTCTGCTACTCAAATAACAAAGACCTTTTTTTTTTTTTTTTTTTTTTTTTTTACAAATTTAACTTTAAAAGTCCAGAGTGCTACTTCTGACCCCTGCATGGGGCCATCTAGTGGATGAATATTGCACTTACATGAGCCAGAGTGGTGGTGACAAGATGGCTGGCTTAACATGCTGTTTTGTTGAGCTAGAAATCAATCCAAACAAAACCATCTTCTCAGCAGACCATCAGATGGTAAAATTGTGTTTTTTTTTTGTTAATCTATTTCATATCATGTTGCAGAATGCCTAGGAGTATGTTTTATATATATATATATATATATATTGATAAATTAGCAACTCTGAGCTAGTTAAAAAAAGGGTTAAAATTGAAAAAACATATATTTTGGTGTTCAGTGAATTTATAGCAGTCATTTAATGTATAATTCATAATTTTCCAAAGAAGAAAAGGGTTCTTGGGTTCTCCAGGGTTAATGGGAGTATGTCATTGCGTTGCAGTGTTGTTACATTGTGTAAGACACGTCAGTGTCAGCAGCCACACCTTTCCACGCCCCCTAACAAGAAACCCGGCGTGGGAGCGTTTATAAAGTCACTTACCTCTGGCTATGGAGCGCATTATTCCTGAAGAAGGACAAAGTATCACTTTACAGACATGCTATGGATGCTATTATCACTTTTTATATGTCTACTCATTCTCCTCTATTACCCTCGCACTAGGTAAGTCATTCATCGTTTCCAGTATGCGTTTGGATTTAAGAACTTCTTGAACATCTTAGGTTGCAGGATCAGCCTAATTGCATCCTTTAAACAACTCACAAATTAACTTTGTTTTGATAGCACAGCAAATCCAATAGGACAACATAAGCATTGAAAATGAGTCGGCATTTGTGGGGAAAATACATGAACAATCTGTCTTATCATGTTTTTTTTTTTTGTCTTTCTCTCCGCTTGACACAGACGGGAAAATGAGCCGCCTTTGGACAAAGGTGTCATCCCGTGGTTGGGACACGCACTCGCATTCCGAAAGGATGTCGCAAAGTTTTTGTCTCGGATGAAAGAGAAACACGGGGATGTGTTTACCGTAAGTGCAACTGGGGTGGGGTGTGTGTGTGTGTGGGGGGGGGGGGGTGGTTGTCCTTTCATCCTTCGAAGGGTTACGGGCTTGCGAAACAGGAACAGGAAAACAAAGCGTCTTGCGATAGAAACAGATTTGATGCAGACAGTTAGAGCCTGCGCTTTGTGTGAGTCGCATACGCACTACATACAGTCAATTCTGTAGAGTAAATTTGAGTGGCACCAAATAGACTCAGTTTTAAAGTGACTTTGATTTTTTTTCAATTCTCTATTTTACTCTTTTCCAAGTGTAAATATGACTCAAAAACTGAGTCTATTTGGTCCCACTCTAAATAGAGTATACTTGCAAATACATGGCAGTTGATACTAGTATCGTCGGCCCTCTTGTGGCCGTTCTGGAAATGAGAAGAACGCCATTAATTTCATGCAATTTTAAGGGGAAAATGCTATATTGGGATATTTAGGTCTTTCTTTAAAATGATCTGTCATTGTTTTCTTGGGGGGGAAATTTATGTATCAAAAGTACTAGTGGTATCGGTACTTAAGCATCGGTCTGGAAAAAAGTAGTATCGAACATCCCTAGACTGAAACTCATAGAGCAATTCGAAATATCACCACTAAATTTTGCCACTAAGTAGAACTGTAGTTGAACTGATCTGTCATTCAACATTTTTGGTATATAATAATCAATTATTTAAAGGGGAAGTCAACCGCAAATCTTTTTTTTTTTGACAATAATATGTTCTATTGTTATATACTCCAGTCTAAATACGGTATTTTGGTTAATTGAGTGGAATATGAGTTAAGCAGCAAAATCCAGCAGATTTTGCTTCATAACTCCACAAATGTAATATTAAAACTCATTCACTGCCATGAATTCATTAAAAAAAAAAGACTGTTAAAAATTAGGGGCAAGAGGCGGTTATTTAAAAAAAAATTGTAATTAATCGCATGACTTCACTAGTTTATTCACGATTAGTCACAAATTTTATATCTGTTCTAAATGTACAATAAAAAAATTCTAGGTTTTAATATTCTTGTTAACAAAAGTGGAAAGAAATGTTAAACTAATAGAAATAGTTAAAATTAATTTTTGACATTTATAGCCGTCAACGGCAGTAAAAAAAGAAAAAAAGAAAAAAGGAAAGAAAATATTATTAAAAATTCGGGGCATCAGGCGATTCGTTTTTAATCTTAATTAATCTCATGACTTCAATAGTCACTCCCGATTTATCACAAATTTGATATCTTCTAAATATTTAATAAAAAAAATTCCAGGTTTTCATACTCTTGTTAACAAAAGTGGAAAAAATGTTAAACTAATAGAAATAGTTGAAATGAAATCTTGACGATTATAGCCGTCATTGGCAGTCAATGAGTTCATCAGAATGTCATGTTTAGACCAGTGACGTCACATATAACATATTATTGGCAAGAAATGTTCAAGGTTGACCAGTTAAAGTGTGACCTCATTTGAATATTTTCAATTCCTTGGTAGTTTCACACATCCACAAAACTCCAGCACTCAAATGTTTACAATTAGACTACAGCGCTGTATTCCTAAAAGGCCCGAAAGACTTTGATCCTGAATACTTTGAGACAGAACGCAGCAACTCTTAAACAAATTTACACACCCAAGTATTACAAACGAAAGAACAATGGAAAAAAATGCACATTGCATAAGTGTCGGTTTCGGGTCGAGCTCATTCATTCATATGAAACTGAAGTGAGGCAATAATAAATACTAATGTGCTTACAGGTGTGCGTCGCGGGTCATTACGTGACCGTGCTGCTCGACCCGCTTACCTTCGACGAGGTCCTGAACGACAACGTCCGCTTGGACTTGAGCCGCAGCAAACTGCAGCTCATAAAGAGAGTTTTTGGTCTGCAGTTGCCCGGCGTGGAACCCGCAGCCGAGAAGATGTTCATGGAAACGTAATCAGCGATTGGCTCGGCGGGAAAACGGGAGTGTTGCGAGTGTGCGGATGGATCTCGCTAACGTTTGACGTTTGGCCCGCAGACATTTTCGAGGTGTCCGTCTGTCGGAGATGAACGGTTCGATGGGCGCTCACCTTCAGGAGCTGCTGTTGTGTCAGCTGTCCGGCCAATCGGAGTGGAGACAAGAGGGACTCTTCAGTCTATGTTACAGCCTCCTCTTCAGGTAACAAGACAAGATTTGTTTCTTTGGTCTTGCTAAATGGACTTTAGCACTATTCTAGTTCATATTGTTTAGCATCACATACACCGTTGCAGCCTGGTCATCCTGGAAGGGGGATTTCCACATTTGCCTCCTTTTTCAAGGTTTCTTTTTTTTTTTTTTTCCTTTCCCTTTTGTGGTTAGATCAGGGGGTGTCGTTAATATTTGTCAGCTGTGGACTCGTTAGTGATTAAACTCATTCACTCGCAGCCATTTTCACAGAAGCAATCCCCTTCACTCCCGGCTGGTTTGCTGGATTTTGACTGATTTTGCAAGACCCACGGAATATTGTGTTCTATTTCTATTTCTGCCAAAGGAAAGATTAGAGTCTCTTCTTTCATCATGAAAAAAAAAATATATTTTTATCTGTTTCCGTTAAAATAAAATAAAATAAAATATTAGGGGCTTCAGACGATTAATTTTTTTTAATTGTAATTAATCGCATGACTTCAATAGTTAACTCATGATTATATCACACACTTTATATCTGTTCTTAATGTACAATAAAAAAAATCAGGGTTTTCATACTCTTGTTAACAAAAGTGGAAAAAAAAATATTAAAACTAATAGAAATAGTTCAAATGAATTTTTGACGTTTATAGCCGTCAATGGCAGTGAATGAGCAGCAATTAGCATTTAGAATCTAGCTAAGTTCGTAAAAGGTTTCGCAGACGGTGACAAATAGTCTTAACATGTTCAAAATTTCTACATCTTGATGAAAACACAAAATTCGCCACATTTTTCACATTGCCAGCTTTATCGGCCTTCAGTTTCGTAAAAAGGCAAGACGTCGATATTTGTCAAAATGCCAAATATCAGCACTGATCTATCCCTAGTATATAATTTAATCTTAAAAAATATATATATTTTTTTTTTATTTGGCTGATGCACACCCCTTGTTTCCACGCCAACTTAACTAGCCAATGCATAGACTGATGAAGGCTGCTCTGATGAGAGGCGAAACGTCCATGATTCATAATAATAATAATAGGTTAAATGCAGCCTAATTAAACAACACACGTCATACTCAAGTTGTGCTCGCTGTCGCGCACAGAGCCGGCTACCTCACCATGTTCGCCAGCACGCCGGACGTCGCTGCAGTCTACAGAGAATTCCGCAAGTTTGACCACCTTCTTTCCAAAGTGGCTCGCTCCTCGCTCAAAGGAGGTGAGGCGTCACAATCACACGGGACTTTTACCTTTCGTATCAGCGGGTTGATGTCCAAATGCGCGTGACAGGGGAGAGCCGGACGGCCCGCTCGTCACGGGAGCGGCTGTGGGAGATGCTGTCGCCCAACGACCAGCGCGGCGGCGAGGCCGAGCGGAGGTCCTGGCAGAGGAGCTACCGGCAATTCCTGCGGGAGGAAGGAGTGGATGCTGAGATGCAGAAGAGAGCATTTTTGCTGCAGTTGTGGATAACGCAGGTGAGTGAGTGGGTGTGTCTGTTTGTTGAAACTGAAGAAGCATACGGCGGAGATAAAAAGTCTACACACCCCCTGTTTCAAGGCAAGGTTTTTGTGACAAAAGAGAATGAGACCCGGACAATTCATAGCAAAAAAAAAAAAATTCCCAAAATATTTTTGGGAAGGGAAATAAAACTAAACAAGTAAATTAACTCATTCACTGCCATTGGCGACTATAGACGTCAAAAATTAATTTGAACTATTTATATTAAAAAAAAATTCCACTTAAGTTAACAAGAGTATGAAAACCTAGAAAAAATTTTTTACATTTAGAACAGATATAAAATTTGTGATTAATTGTTAGCTAACTAGTGAAGTCATGTGATTAATTTTTTTTAAATCGCCTGACGCCCCTAATTAACTCATTCACTGCCATTGGTCAAAAATTCATTTCTATTAGTTTAACATTTTTCCCACTAGTGTTAACAAGAGTATGAAAACCTAGATTTTTTTTTATATTATTGTACATTTAGAACAGATATACAATTTGTGATTAATTGTGAGTTAACTAGTGAAGTCATGCTATTAATTATGATTAAAAATTTTAATCGCCTGATGCCCCTAATTTTTTAATAATCTTTTCTTAAAAAAATAAATAAAATATATATATATATATATATATATATATATATAAACTTTTTTACTAAAAAAATATTAAAAATTAGGAATTTTCTATAATTAATCCCATGACTTCACTAGTTAACTCATGATTAACCACAAATTTTATATCTGTTCTAAATGTACAATAAAAAACATTTTTCCCTAGGTTTTCATATTCTTGTTGACGCCGTCAATGGCAGTGAATGAGTTAAAATAAAATAAAATAAAAAATTTGGGGTGTCAGACGATTACAATTTTTAATTGTAATTAATCGCATGACTTCAATAGTTGACTCACGATTAATCACAAATTTTATATCTGTTATAAATGTACAATAAAAAAATTCTATTTTTTTATAAAAAATTAAATGAAATGTCTTATAAGCTATTAGAAATAGTTCACATGATTTCTTTACGTCTATAGCCATCAATGGCAGTGAATGAGTTAATATGGTTGCAAAAGTGTGCACACCCTCGTTAAAAAGAGGATGTGGCTCTGTTCAGAATTAACAAATCACATTCAAACCATGTCAGCACACAATAGACACAATTGAAAGTGACTTTGATTACCCCAAATATGTTCCAGTTGTTCTAGTAGGCTTTTTCACACATTTTTGGAATTTTTTGTAATGGACTGATTAAACCAACCAAGGTGAAACTTTTTGGCCATAATGCTCATCACAAAAATAACAACATGTATGGTCGTATATGAACAAAATGTATCCCACATGAATGTTTTTTTTTTTTTTTTGCCTGCTCCACCTCATAGTTTCATTAAATTAATGACAAAAAAAAAAGCAGTTTAATTGCTGTACTGTTGTGCTTGTATAATGTGATTCAAAGGCATTTAAACATGCCAGCTCCATTGCTGGGAATCCACTGCAAAATGATGTGAATCTTAAAGAGCTTACATGACATCGAGGCAAGTTAATCTGCCTGTAGATTAGTTTTCATCAATCTGCTAATCTCGATGATTTTCTGTCACAACATCCATCTTGGGCCGTTGATCCTGTTCAGGATCAGCGGTAAGTTGGATCTGGCTCTGGGCTTGCCAGTCAATGGCAGAGCTAATAATAAAACCAAATAAACATCCATCATATGCTGGAACATCCAACAAGTCGCCACGCCCAAACTGTCTGTGAGAATTCGCTGTCGTTGAGCAAACAAAGAAAAAAAGGCCGGGCGTAGAAGTTTCCTTGACGGCATTTAATGTAAGAACCTGCCTGGACCTGTAGATCACAAATACAAGAAAACTGTATATTTCTTTTCTTTTTTTGGGGGGGGGGGGGGGGGGCGCATGATGACACACCTCGTCTTCTTTTGAGTGCACATGCACACTGAAGTACTTGTTGGTTTCAGGCTATCTAAATTGTAACTGTGAACTATTTGACATTAGCATGCTAATCACTTTGCTAGTGAAGCGTTAGCTAGTTGAATTTTAGAACATCACTAGAAGCACACAGTTGTCAACTAGTGCACAATTTAGCCCCAGTAGTAACAGGTAGTTGTTCTACTAGTGAGGAGCATACTAGTACACGGACTTTAGTAGGACTACTAAATGCTACTAGTGATACAAAACAGGGAGCGATTTGACAGTAGCGTTAGCATGCTAGTCACACTACGAGTGAAACACTAGAAATTCTAGTGACTAGATGTTTATTAGTAGAATTTTAGAATGCCACTATTAGCACTACTAGCACTCAGTTGTCAACTCAGGCACAGTTTTGCCTCACTCGTAACTATACTAGTCGTCCTAATAATGATGGAAAAAGCAAACTAGTACATGGGCCTGATAATAGAGGACAACTACATGGTACTAGTGAGGCAAAAGTTTGCAATTTTAGATGTCTAATAGAATTTTAGAATGTCACTAGTGGTATTTCGTAACACACAGCTGTTATCTAGTGCACTGTTATTATGCCTATGAATATGTAGTTGTCCAACTAGCATGACAAAATTGTACTACTGGCAAGGACCATGGACCTTAAGTTGGATATCATAATGACATCAAGGAAGTTTTTAAAGTTCATGTACGGTAATAGTACACTCTTTGTTGTCAATCACACATTTCAATGGACTAGTAGAACGACTGTGTCTTACTAGTGTGTCACTTTTGTCCTGCTGCATGAGTAACACTACAAGGAAACTACTTTGCTGCATTAGACTCACCTGGTAAGCATGTCACGCACTAGTTGCTTCCTTATCAAGGATATACTCAAACGTCTTGATATTCATCTTAACTCATTAACTGCCATTGACGGCTATAAACGTCAAATTTTAACTATTTCTATTAGTTTAACTTTTTTTTCCCACTTTTGATGAAAATCTAGATGTTTTTATTGTACATTTAGTTTTGTACATAGAATTTGTGACTAATCACAAGTTAACTAGTGAAGTCATGCGATTCATTACGATTAAAAACTTTAATCACCTCATGCCCCGAATTTTTAATAATATTTTCTTTCTTTTTTTATTAATTCATTCACTGCCATTGATGGCTATAGACGTCAAAAATTCATTTGAAATACTTCTATTAGTTTAACATTTTTTTCCACTTTTGTTAACAAGAGTATGAAAACCTATAATTTTTTTATTGTACATCTAGAACATATAGAATTTGTGATTAATTGTGAGCTAACTAGTGAAGTCATGTGATTAATTTAATTTAATTTAACAATGAAAAACATTGAATCGCCTCTTGCCCCTAATTTTTCATAATCTTTTTTTTTAAATGACAGGGAATGAGTTAAGATGTGTTTTCTTATGAAACTCACAACTTTGGCATATTGATAAGACAACTACATGTAATAATTGAGACAAAACTGTGAACTAGTTGACATTAGCATGCAGCTAGTAGAGTGCTATGCTAGATGTCAACTTCTAGAATTTTAGAATGTCACTTATAGCACTACACATTTTTAATGAAGCTGTACATAAGGACACGAATGCTGAAATTCCTCATCACGTGAGGAGATTTCCTTTACTGCTTTATGTGACCAGTAGGTGGCGATAGCAAGCTTCAATTGCGCTCACGTCTGCTGCTGCAGGACATGTTGTTTGTTGTGCAATGTGAGGAAAGACCCTCAGTAAGTCACCTGCTGACTGCGGGAGCTCTCGCGTGCTCTCCAGATTAGGAGGAAGACCGTTAGTCAGTCCTCACGCTTTTGTTTGTTTGTGTTCCATCATGGCTGCTGGGATTCCCGGCGCGCACAGTCTGCCGCGGAAAGTGGAGCAATCCCTGCAGAGAGTAGACGGGGATTAACAGTGAGACGGGAAAGGTGTTGTAAAATGTGTCACATGCGAGCAGAAAAGCGGAGGTGCACACATGGGGTTAAAAAAAAAAAGGGAAAAAAAGCTACTAGGTGATGTCAGCTCTCCACTTGTGACTGAAACAAATAAAGCACTGACATGGATTTAACTGCGGGACGTACAATCACGAGCAAACACGTTTGATTCCTAAAATGGTAAATTATTTAGGAACACGATTTTTCATCATCATCATGAATATTTCAGTGAGAACACAGGCAGTCTAGGTCAGTGCTTCAGAAAAAAGGATTACCCCCCCCCCCCCCCCCAAAAAAAAAGTGATCCAAAAGGCCTGAACTTTGAAGATATGCAAGATATCCAGAAAAATTCAATTGCAAAGCGAGTGGAGGATTTGTGGGGACCACCAGAGGTCCAAGGACCGCACTTTAAGAAACAGGGTAATTACAAAAAAACAAAAAAAATGTAAAAAAAAAATTAATAATCTACTTCCACATGTGACTTTTGATTTGTGTTATATTTGATACATAAATTCGTACATTTATAACTGTCAAAAATTACATATTAGTATTTCCAAAAACCAGAAATATTTTTTAATTTTTTTTTAATAATCTTTTTTTTAATTAGGGGCATCACAAATGGTAACACACGATTAAATTAGATTAGTATATTAAATTTAAGTACTTATGAGTTCATTAAACTTAATACTTTGAATTGGAGTCACTTTGGATTAATTTAATAGGTGACTATATTAACTCATTCACTGCCATTGACGACTGTAAACGTAAAAAATTCATGTGAACTATTTCTATTATTTTTACATTATTTCATTTCATTTAAATTTTGATGAAAACCTAGAATTTTTTTTATTTCACATTTATAACAGATTTGTGATTAATCGTGAGTCAACTATTGAAGTCATGCGATTAATTATGATTAAAAATTGTAATCATCTGACACCCCTTATTTTTATTTTATTTTTTTATTAGTGGCGTCAGGCGATAATTTTTTTTTTGAAATTGTAATTATTCACATGACTTCACTAGTTAACTCACGATTAATCACACATTTTATATCTGTCCTAAAAGTACAATACATTTTTTTCTAGGTTTTCGTACTCTTGTTATAACAAAAGTGGGGAAAAAAATGTGAAACTAATAGAAATAGTTCAAATGAATTTTTTGACGTCTCACGAGAACAGATGTGAAGGTTGTGTCCTTTACGGAGAAGTGATTGCCGTCATAGCTCCAGGCCAGCAATGGCATTCAGCTTCTCATAAAAAAAAAGACCTTATCGTCTTTTAATAAAAATTGCCCGTCCTATGATACAAAATAAAACAAATCCAACAGGTCACTCACTGCCACATTCACCATCCCACCTGAATTCCTTCGGCGTGATCAGATAGATGGTCATTACCTGGGGAATGTGCGACGTGTGCCCATTTGGCCTGGCTGTCAGTGATCTGATGAGAGCAGTAAAAAAAAAAAAAGGAACAGCTCCCTTAACCCTGAGCTATTACTGTCTGGCAAGCTCAGGTGTCTCTCCGCCGGTATAAGATCAGTCTCACCAGACACTTTATTAGGTACACTTGAATGTGCCGTACAAGGATAATTATGCTCCATTTCTGTGTCGTGTACCTAATCAAGTGTCCAATGAATGTATAATAATAACAACATCCAAGGTCGGCGTAAACCTTAAAAATCTAATAAAATAAAAAACAATAACAACAAAAAATCGTATTTATTTATTTATTTTTTTTTAAATCTGCAATTCCCATTTGAAATATGAATACCTAACAGATTTGTTGCGTTCTTTTCATCCAGTGTAATGCTGGGCCAGCAGCTTTTTGGCTCCTCGGCTTCCTGCTCACGCACCCTGAAGCCATGAAGGCGATCCGGTCAGAGATGAGAGGTCTCCCTCGGGACACGCCCAGCATGGCCCAAGCGACACCCGTGTTAGGTACGTACCAACAAGACTCAGCCATACGGCCATTTTGTTGTGTTTATAAAACACATTATTATTATTATTATTATACAAGTCAGCTCACGCTCCATCCATCCTACAGACAGCGTTCTGAAAGAGACCCTGCGACTCACGGCCGCTGCGATGATCAGCCGAGATGTGGTGAAAGACAAGGTTGTGCGCATGGCCAACGGGCGAGAGTACCGCCTTAGACGGGGGGACAAAGTGTGCCTCTTCCCCTTTCTGAGCCCACAAATGGACCCGCGGATACACCGGGAACCACAGGTACTAAGATGGCAGCACATGCTAATGTCATGTGTCAACACATTTAGAGGGCAAGGAAGTCCCATTTGGTAGCTCGAGTGGGTGTAAAATAGCCCACGCCAATAACGCTAGCCAAGCAACAAATGAAAAGCTAGCTTAGCGTTAGCGAGGACAAAGTTAGTACAATTCAACAGGGATGATTTTAATTATAATAGGAACAGAGAGAAAGAAATATTGTGGGTTCTGCTATTGGCCAGCGTTCGGCGCGGGATCCTGTAGGTTCAAGTAAGTCATTTTAAACTAGAAAGGAAAACGTTTTGTTCCTGTGGGTTGCATAAATATGGCTTTGTAAACATATGATGACGTTCTTTATAATTGTAAAAATAATATGTTAGTCAAATTGTTGCACTCACTGCCATAAATTAATTTTAAAAGATAATTAAAAATTAGGGGCGACGGGCAATTACATTTTTTTATTTTAATCGTATGACTTCATTAGTTAACTCACGATTAATCACAAATTTTATATCTGTTCTAAATGTACAATGAAAAAAAATTCTAGGTTTTCATACTCTTGTTAACAAAAGTGGAAAAAATGTTGAACTAATAGAAATTAGTTAAAATTAATTTTCAACGTTTATTGCCGTCAATGGCAGCAAATGAATTAAAATAAAAGAAGAACAAAAGATTATTACAAATTTGGGGCGTCAGGTGATTAAAATTTTAAACGTAATTAATCGCATGACTTTACTCGGTAACTCACGATTAATCACACATTTTATATCTGTTCTAAATGTACAACAACAAAAAAAATTCTAGCTTTTCATACTCTTGTTAACAAAAGAGGAAAAAAATGCTAAACTAATAGAAATAGTTCAAACGTATTTTTCACGTTTTGAGCCGTCAATGGCAGTGAATGAGTTGATAACCTTGCAAATAAATATAATTAAAGTAACAAACTGTACAGTATATAATTAAAATTACATGTATTTATGGTAAGAACATTTCGGTTGAATCTCTAATAATATTTATGCTGTATTCTTTTTAATCTACCACTGCTAGTCTGCTTCCATTACAATTTATAATACTACTAATAATAATGATAATAACAATAATGATATAATAATAATAATGATAATAACAGTAATGATGATAATAATAATAACAATAATGATATAATAATAATAATAATAATGCTAATAACAGTAATGATGATAATAATAATAATAATAATAATAATAACCGTGTTCTTTGTGACAGATTTTCAAGTACGACCGCTTCCTAAATGAAGACCTGACAGCCAAGGATGATTTCTACAAGGACGGCAGAAGGCTGAAATACTTCACCATGCCCTGGGGCGCGGGAAGCAACGCGTGCGTGGGAAAAGACTTTGCAGTGACGACTATTAAACAGTGAGTGTTTTAAGATGCCTATCGCTCTCTGTCATGTACGTACAGTACAGCGCATTAGGCCGGGCGATGATGCGTAGTTACCATCATGTCATGCAGTTTCATCCGACTTAGCAGATCATAATCGTTTGCTGAGATTCACTTCAATACAGTTTATATTCTGTACTGCAGTAATTCCTTCTATTTTGTAATGAAGGGAATGCGGGCGGAGCTTCAAAGGTTGAAGATAGCGGGAAGCTATCTCGAAGCACATTGAACACCAAAGAGTGTACGTTTGAATTGTATTCTCATTTGCATCCAGATGTGTGCTTTTGATGCTGACCCATCTGGACCTGGAAGTGTGTGACCCAGAGGCTCAAGTGCCGCCCGTCAATCCGAGCCGCTACGGTTTCGGGATGCTCCAGCCTGAGGGAGATCTACAAATCCGTTACAGACTAAAGAGAACTTGATTTTTATGGATATTTTATTTATATGTGTATATTTATTTATTTCACAATTATTCTTGTATATACAGATGTTATGCTTTGTAGTTGTTGTGACAGGTTATGTTTGAGATATTCAATAATTGACCTAAAAAGTTTTTATTAAAATGTGAGTCATACTGGATTACTTTCTTGTCTCTTACTCAACATCTTCATATTTATTTTTAACAAATGTTAATTAAAAAAAATAGTTGAAGATTCACATTCCATTTCAATTTTATCACTCTTTGTGTTCAATCAAGCACATTGCATTTGTGATTTTGAGTACACCTGACCTTTTATTCAAATTGAAATACTAACAAAAAATTCGACATAAATCATTTTCTCCAACCTTAAAATATTGCTTTCTTTAAAATTTTATTTAATTCATTGATTCTTTTGCTTATCACTTGAGCAGTGCTTCTGAAATACCTCAGAAGTACACACCTCTGCAGAGAAGTTAATACACTGTGAACACACTCACCACTGCCACCTACTGTAGTAGATATGCTATTACACTTTATTCCAGGCCGGGGGAAAAAACATTTTCCATAAATTCACGTGCCCACAGGTGGGAATTTACCCTCCTATATTTGAGAAGGACTTCCCTAGAGAGGCCACAAGCTCTCCTTATACACTGTCCTCAATGACGTCAGCATTTTTCTGCCCTCTGATTGGTTGGTTGGAGCAAAACTTTGACTGGCAAATTAGAAGCTATCTGTATATATTAACAGTAATAGGTTTGATAATCAGCATCTTTGGTGGCTATGACAATTTTTTTCACGTTTTTAAAAATATTTTCGTTCCCACTGAAGGCCCAGGTACCGATATTATGAATGCCACTGGGTAGGAAACAAATATGATAAAATCCCCCCAAAAAATCTATCAATATTCATTTTTGCAAGCGAAGTAAACATTTCTTTTATGTGTCTGGACGTTACCTGTCGTTTTGTTTTCCCGGCTGTTGACAAGACGAACCTGTGGTGCGTTCAGGTGTGAAGACTCGGCTCGGAAAGAGTTAACTCCGATGTGCTGTGGATAGAGACCGGTGCGCCGCCTGGCTGGTGAAGACCTCCTTCATCTCCTCCTCCTCCCCTTCCTCTTCCTCCTGCTGCTGCTGCTGCGGCGAACTGGGAGCACTGGTCCGATTCCGAATGACCACCACGTCGCGACTTGTTGATCTCGGGGCCGGCTTGCACGCTGCGGGACGAGGAATGCGGCGCGGTGACGCGTGTGGAGCTCGCTAGACGCGTGTGACATGTCGGAGGCTGAGGAGGGCGGGAATGGATGGCAGCACAGCCCGGATCGAGTAGACCAGTGACGGCGGCTTCTTTTATTTTTGTGCTACATCTCCATCTCTGCTGGAGTCCAACAACAAAAACAACAACAACTCAGCACGGTACTGACACAATTATTGTATTCTTTTCCAAGCGTATCATCATTTCATCACGTTGCATTGAAACGTATAGCCTGGCTCGGCTATGCGCCAAATGGAGCACGAACACACATCGTGAAATATCACCATGGGTGGGTGTGTTGTAATTGTAAGATGTTTTGGCTTGTATCGAAGCCAACAAGCGGGAGGGGTTTGGGGAGGGGGGGGCTGGGTGGGCGGGTGTATCCTTGTCGTCCTCCTCGTGTGTGCGCAATTGATGGAACCTCACATTGTCATACGTGTGAGATTGAGGCTCAAGTGTTTTGAAAGTTTGCGTGACAGTGACGGACGATCGCATTTGCAGGCCGGAAGCACTTTTACGCGATTTGAAGCAAATCAATAATATTAAAATGCAAAGCACGCCCGCACTCCGAAGCATCATCTCTCGAGGGGAAAAACAACAACAACATAAAAGATAAAAGATATGCAATTGGAATAATGGCAACAAACGGGGAGTGAAAGGGGGGGGGGGGGGTAGTTTGAGTTTCAGCACTGGACAGCTCCGTTGCGCGTCCCCACCCACGCCGCGTGACAAACATCCACAGGCTCGCAAACAATTAAAGAGGAAACATCAAGAAAGATGAAGCTGTTTTCCCTCCAGGGCGTCCATGCATGCAGCACATTTTGCAGATTTATTGCCGCAGATTCTATTATTTCTCCCCCGGCTACTGTTTTGATGGGGCGTCAAATTGATGTATGATTGGCCGAGAAGTTTTATTTAACCAAGGTGACATTCTGTGTGTGCACCTGCGCAATATAATGACATCCATTATAAGAGATGTAGTAGTAATTCTGTCCTCGCAAAGATAATAACACTCAGAATGACGCTAATTTAACAATGTGTTTATTCTGGTTATGATTTGCTGTGGCGTAGAACGAATGGCATTGAACCATAATGAGATTATGTTTCAATTTTTATTTTTTTTATTTTATTTTTCAAAAACGTGCTTGAGCTTTCACAAAATAAATGAGATTTTCTGCTACTAAACAAAATCGAGACTCAGCTGTCAAGCCATACTAATTCAGCATAAGCAATGTTTATAATAGGTGGCTACGAAGCGAAGCATGGAGAGACTCTGTTGCCGAAAGACACCGTAAATGGGGGTGATCGATCATTTGCAGACAGCCTCTCAAAATATCCACACCCTCCCCCTTATTCTCTCTCATTTCCTCTCTTTGTGCCAATCTGTTTCTCCCCTGACAATCTCACCATGTTTTTATGGTTCAATTACAGCTAATGCATACAGTACAGCAGATCCTCAAAACCTGATAAGAGTGTAGAAGTTTTCCTTGCTGCTAGATGTGTGGTGGTCACGCCACTCTGTGTGCAGCTGGCCGGATAAAACTATGCAGCTCTGCTTACCTTTTTAGTTTTGATGAAAAGTTGTAAGACAGTTGTAAACCATCCCAAAAAATTATTGTGGATATTAAAACTCCTTCAAACCCAAACACGTATAAATAAGTTTTTTAATACTTTGTCTTTCACTCCCAAACACGTATTTATACGTTTTTATAAGTGATTTTTTTTTTCTGCTAGAGCATGAAGGCTTTGATAAAGCTTCTGACATGAAGAGGTCGCGTAAAGCAATGGTAGTTATTACAAAAATGGCCAGCAGGTGGCATCAGAGTATAAGATATCAGCCAGGGCCATGTTGCAACAAGCTTTTTTTGCCAGTGTTTTCCACAGGTTTGTGAATAATGATCAAACTTAGCTATATTCTAATGCTAATTGCTGCAAAACGGAAACCGATACAAATATAGTTTTTTTTTATGTGGAACTTGCAAAATCAGTCAAAATCCAGTAAACCATCCGGGAGCGAAGGGGGTTACTTCAGTGAAAATGACTGGGAGTGAATGAGCTAATTACCTTTTTTTATTATTTTTTTTTTTTTAGAGACAATAATGACAGAAAGCAGGACCAAGTGGACTCCATAGTCGTGGGTGCTCACCCGCTAAGCTTATCATGGAGAAGTCCTTGGCGGAGTTCCACAAGGCCGGCTCGCAGTCGACGACGTCGCTCCCGCCCGAGCCGGTGGACATCGTCGGCAACAAGTCATGTTTCCGGAGGGTCCGCCTCAACGTGGGCGGCCTCCCGCACGAGGTCCTGTGGCGAACGCTGGACCGGCTGCCGCGGACGCGTCTGGGCAAGCTGCAGGACTGCAGCAGCCACGAGTCTCTGATGGAGGTGTGCGACGACTACAACCTGGACGAGAACGAGTACTTCTTCGACCGCCACCCGGGCGCCTTCACGTCCATCCTGAACTTCTACCGCACGGGGAAGCTGCACATGATGGAGGAGATGTGCGCACTGTCCTTCAGCCAGGAACTGGACTACTGGGGCATCGACGAGATCTACCTGGAGTCCTGCTGCCAGGCCAGGTACCATCAGAAGAAGGAGCAGATGAACGAGGAGCTCAAAAGGGAGGCGGATAATTTAAAGGACAGAGATGGGGAGGAATTTGACAACACGTGCTGTGCGGAGAAACGCAAGAAATTGTGGGACCTCTTGGAGAAGCCCAGCTCGTCTGTTGCTGCAAAGGTAATCGTCAGGCATGAGTGTGTGTCTTTAACTGGAAAAAAAAAGAGAGTAATATTTACTTTAAAAAATCCTAGAAGTGTTTTCACTCAGAAATTCCTAGTAAATTTTATAAGGAGCATTTTGAGTATATTTTGCCAATTTATTAAAAAAAAAGAAAAAAAAAGCTACTCAAAGGTTGAGGAACGAAGCCACACTAGCACCTGAGCCATGCCGATCCATGTTAGTATATTGAAAGACCCAAAAAAAGACACATTTTTCATCTCATTTTAGACACACCAGCAATGTAGTATAGTGGCAAACGGCAAAAGTGGGTGGCAGGGCTCAGGTGGTAAAGTGTCTGTCTCCCAAGCTGAAGGTCATGGGTTCGTTCCTCAACACTTGAGTAACTTTTTTTTTATTTTTAAAAACTGGTCAAATATACTCAAAACTCTCCATGTAAAAACTACGTAGAATTTCTGAGTGAAAAATACTTTACTAGTTTTTTTTCAAGTAAATATTACTTATTTTTTAATAGTGTATAAATACTGCAAAGTATTTATTGTATGTGATATAGTATTAAGTATAATAGTATAAATACTGATATTATTTATCATAAGTCAATACTTTATGGCTCCTGAAGATGGCGCTTGTGTGATGACAGACTGTAAGAGTGAAAGACAGAAGAAGAACTTAAAAAGAAAATCATGAAAGATAATCAACAGAAAAGACATATCGGCAACTTTGAGTATTAGTACCTCTTGCAATTTTGATGAAAATATGTTTTAGTTTCACAAAATGTTCACCAGCATTTCTACTAAATAAATTTCACTCAAATAAAACCCATACATGCAGAATAATCCTACTCCACTTACCCAAGAGGTAATGTTGTGCGTCCCTTGGCCTCCAAAGGGGGCAGTGTGGTGCATGCGTGCAGATTGGATCAAAACAGACGAAGAAGAACTTTATGGCAATGGGTGAAGCTGCAATAATATAACTTGTCTTCTCACATAGTAAGAAAATGTGTTTGTGAATATTGTTTTATTGTTTAAGCCCATCTTTAGCGATGTTTACAAGAAGAATGCTTTATCATACATTAGTTATCTTTATTTTGTGTTAGTTTTACTGTCGACTTTAACCGAGTGTCAATTAAGATAAATTTCACACTTTTTAAATAACGGTTTTCTTTTTGCCAAATTGTTTAGTCTTTATTTTCCACGATGTTATTTCAGACAGTGTAGTGTAAATTAAAGGCGTCAGTGCCGAACGGCACCTTCCTGACACATTTTCACAAATAGGATTTCACACTTGATAGGTGGTAAGGTATTGCATATATGAGCAATTAAAATGTCTATTTTCCATGACATGGTCTCTTCAAGTACATTTTAGGCTACAAAAATTCAAACAGACTTCTATTTCATGAATATCGCCTATCATCTGTCCCTCTCCATCAAGTTTTTATGACTAATGAGGGCATAGTGTTCCGAGTTTTTCGTGACTATTTGTAAGTGACGAGATGTTTGTGTTATCAGCGACAAGATCTCGATGTTATAAACAGACGTGTTGTGTCTCGAAAAGGGCCCGGATTGGTATAAAAAAAAATGCAAACTGATCTATCTTAGTGAGAATATGGACGTGAATTTAAAAGAGGAAGTAGGTCCCATGAACCTTTGCTGAAGGTGATCTTTTCTGGTTCCCGTTCCAGTTGATGATTGTAGTGTGAGATTGGGGATTTCTCACCTAACTGAGGTTGTTGCACGTCCACAGCGCAGTTGTTGCATTTGTGTGCAAATGTAAGAGTGCGCCGAACAAGTGGCTGCTGTTTAATTGCGGCTTCGTGTTAGGGCCGTTACCATGGCAACAGACCCCTCAGCGAGCGCACATGGAACAATGAAGTGAGTTAAATACAGTATACATAAACTTGAATTGGAAACACAGTAGTCATTTTATATTCTAAAACAAAGGTCACCGACCTTTTTGAAACTGTGGAATACTTTTACCAGTTTGATACGCACTTCTGAAACAACAAATGTACTCAAATCCCCCCCTTAACTCATTCACTGCCATTGACGGCTATAGACGTCAAAAATTCATTTGAACTATTTCTATTAGTTTTAATATTTTTTTTCCAGTTTTGTTAACAAGGGTAAGAAAACCTAGGGGGGAAAAATATTGTACATTTAGACCAGATATTAAATTTGTGATTAATCGTGAGTTAACTATTGAAGTCATGCTATTTATTACAATTAAAAAATGTAATCGCCTGATGCCCTAATTTTTAATCATTTTTTCTTTTTTTTGAAAAAAATAAAATAAAAAAAGATTATTAAAAATTAGGTTGTCAGGCGATTCAAAATTTTAATTGCCTGACGCCCTAATTTTTAATTTTTGTTGTTGTTGAAAAAAGATTATTAAAAATTAGGTTGTCAGTAAATAAATACAATCAAAAATTATAATCGCCTGATGCCCCAAATTAAATAAAAAAATAAAACATTTGGGGCATCAGGCAATTAAATTTTTTAAATTGTAATTAATCACATGACTTCAATAGTTAACTCACATTTAATCACAAATTTTATATCTGTTCTAAATGTACAATAAAATTTTTTTTCTAGGTTTTCATACTCTTGTTAACCAAAGTGGAAAAAATGTTAAACCAATTGAAATAGTTCAAATGAATTTTGGACGTCTAAAGCCGTCAATGGCAGTGACTATTCAATTTTGTGAAGCCACTGATCATGTTAATGATTTTTTTTCACAACAACGTAGGAAACAAATAAATATCAATATGCAACATTCGTTCTGTAAATCCCAGAAATCGAATCCTCACTTCGACAACATTGCCAGCAAATCACAATGTCCCATCACAAGTGAGCTATTTTTAGACCAAACCTGCAGGCTACTCATGCGAACCCTTGGGGGCACCATGTTGGTGACCTCTACTCTTGAAAGAGAGGAACTATATTATACCATCACATCCAAATGAGTTTGGTGAATATTATGACCATTGGCCACTATACAATAATAAACATATTGTTGACTTAATTGTTTTCTAATGGTGCCAATCAAATCAGAGTATTTTTATCCTGTGAGTCAAAATAGACTGTGTAGGTGTACACAAGTCAGAAATAGTCGACTTTTGTTGTGTGCTTTAGAAGAACGCTGTTTGATCAGTTGTTTTGCCTTCAGGCTGCATTCACGAAGAAGGCAGGTAATGACTTGACTGTATATGCCAAAATTGCTTTAGCTGCTTGAGCAAGCTTACATTTTGGTCAACGTCTCCAAGCATTACTAGAAGTCAAGAGTCTCACTCGACTGCACGTAATGACCTTATTAGCGGCATGTGTGGAAATGACGTTAGGCCTTTCTGAAGGCGTTACCGTGATCATCACAAGATGCTTTTGAGACTTTTTAATATCACCAAAAAAAGTGAGATTTTCCATCTTTGTATTTTCAAATTAGTCAATACGTAACATGCAAAGAGCAAAATATGAGATGTATTATTATTCTTTTTTTTTTTTTTAAATATATTTAAAATTTCTGTAATGTTTGACTTGACCAGTATGACAACATCCAATGACTACCGACCTTGGCGTTGTCTTCTACACTCTAAAAAGAGAATTGTTGAATCAATTTAAGATTACAAATTGAATTGTTGACCAATTTAAAAAAAAAATGCTTCAAGTGGTAACACGCGATTGAATTGAGTTAGTCAAAAGTGAACATATTAAGTTTAAGTATGAGTTCATTAACATTCACTGCCATTGACGGCTATAGACGTCAAAAAGTCATTTTTACTATTTCTATTAGTTGAACATTTTTTTCCGCTTTTGCTAACAAGAGTATGAAAACCTAGATTTTTTTAAATTGTAAATTTAGAACAGATATAAAATATTTGATTAATCGTTAGTTAGCTAGTGAAGTCATGTGATTAATTACAATTAAAAACATTTTATCGCCTGACTCCCTTAATAAAAAAATAATAAAATAAAATAAGGGCCGTCAGATGATTACAATTTTTAATCATAATTAATCGCATGACTTCCATAGTTGACTCACGATTAATCACAAATTTTATATCTGTTATAAATGTACAATAAAAAAAAAAATTCTAGGCTTTCATAAAAATTTTCATTAAATGAAAAAAATGTGAAAATAATAGAAATAGTTCATGATTTTTTTACGTTTATAGTCGTCAATGGCAGTGAATGAGTTAATATATTCACCTATTAAGTTAATCCAAAGTGACTCCAATCCAAAGTATTAAGTTTAATGAACTCAGAAGTACTTCAATTTAACATACTAATTTAATTTAATCGTGTGTTACCAATTAAGGCAATTTTTTTTTTTAAAGTTGGAGGACGTACTGCACGTCAAACATTTATCGAGAGTTTAAATCACAAAGTATTTTTGACGGAAGAGTAAAATTGACATCCACATTTTTGCCCATATCAGAATAACCGAGTGGCCTTGGATAGCACTCCTGAATTTGACATAGCAAACATAAAAAAATGCTGACCTGCTTTGCTTTCAGCGGCTATCTAAATTGGAGAAGACGCGACGACAGGCTCCAGAAATCGTCAGCACTTTTGAGAAAAATGCGTCAAAATAAACTCTTTGAATCCATCAGCAAACAACCGTCTTTTTCTTCTTCATGTGAACGAAAGCGATGTAAAAATCAATGTTTATTATGTTACAGCCAAGAAAGCACCGTGGTCTACAAAAAGGAGACGAGCGCCCGGGAGTGCAAACTCCGCGATGGCTCGCTCCATTACGGCCTCCCGATTGCGGCGGAGGACGACGTCCCAACGCGCGCGTGCATATTGTTCTCGTTGAAGCCGCTGCTCCGATCAATAAGCCACCCGGTGATAAGTAGACGCATTAAGACGAGCATGGATTGAGCTGAAAGAAGTACGATGCTGAATCCATTTCTAATTAGCTAACGCGCCATCGACGACAACATCGGGAACGCTCGCACAGTTTAACAAGGAGAATTTGGCCTTTTCAAAGCTAATAACGTTCAGATTTGATTGACTTGTTTGTTTTTGTGGTGTAGAAATGAGCTGCAATCCTACTGACGCGCACCAGAATGTTGCATTCTTCATTTGAAATGCTTTTCCAGGTCTTTACTGCAGCCTCTTTCAGTTCATTTGCTTTTTTTTTCTTATTTCTATCTGTATGGTCCGGTTTTAAATGACTCGCAGGCCGGTACCACTCTAAAAAGAGTTGGGTCAAAAGTAACCCAATTATGGATAAAAAATGGACCGATCCAACTTTATGGGTCAATTTGAGCCAACTTTCTGGGTTGTGTTATACAAAATGAGGCAATTTTTTGACCCAAGTAAAGGATCTGACTAATATTTATGAGTTGTTTTACTGTGAAAGACACATTTTTTGACTCAACGTTGGATCAAATCAACCCAAGTTATTTTTGACATGCTTTTATCATTTGAAATGCTTTTCCAGGTCTTTACTGCAGCCTCTTTCAGTTCATTTGCTGGATCAAACCAACCCATAGTTCTTTTTAGAGTGTATCGTCTTCCGATTAAGGTTTATTCAAATTCCTCCCCAAAATGTTTTTAAACCAAAAATGGCTAACTTCCTGTTGAGTTTCAGCCATGAGTCCTTGAGACTTTTCCATTCGATTTTATGATCGATGCGTTGATCAAATTTCATGTTGATTGGTTACTTCTCCTGTTGTGTTTGTTTCTTAACAATTGTTTATGGGACCTGTTCTAATGTTTAATCATAAAAATAAAAATAAATCACATAACTCAATGCAATGTTTTTAATATTTAAAAAATAAAAAATATAAACCGTTTTTTTTCCCCATCTACATTTTGCAAAAGGGTCAATTTGACCCAAAACATAAAAGGAGGCTTAAACTGGAATTAGTGGCTAATTATTTCAAGCACACTCTGTTTTTTTATGCTAAATCCTGATCATCAAACTTTGACGCAATGCTTCACCCGCATTAAATCGGTCACATTTTTTTCTTTCTGTCTTACTTTTTCCCTTTCTTGTCTTGCATATCGTTTTTCATTTGGGGCTCAATTGCCAAAAACAGCTTCGGCGGCTAATCTTATCCGACTTTCCACAGATTAAAAAAAAAATATTTTTTAAAATCCAATTCTTCCTTAGTCTTGAAAAAAATGACAGAATTGTGTTTTTTGCACTTAAGTTGAAGCATAAAGACTTCTGTGCTAGCTTGCAGCGTTTTGTTACCAAGGAATTGTTGAAGTGATTCGAAGAATTTAATATATACAAAAGTAGTGCTTTGCCATAATCTTGGGGGTATTTATAGGCAATTATATACCTTTTTAGGAATCCGTTATTGATGGATTTTTAGTGTTCATGGCATGACTAGATTGCTATCAGCGTTTTTTTTTTTTTTTAATCTATCTCTTCTTGGGGATCTTATTAGATTGTGCAAGTTTACCTAATCAAGTGGGTGTCTATGGCAACTAAACTAAAAATAAAAGCACTAATTAGGATCAATATATTAAATCCACACACGTGTGGGCTCATCTGGCATCAACCACAACAACTTCCAGCGACGGTTCATCAGCAAGGGTCAGCGACGGTAACAGGCCATAATCGCGTGGGGGAATTGGTGACAGATACAAGCTCTAAACAAACGGTTGCCTAGCAACAAACAGGAACACCACCGTCTAATATCTTGACTAAGCAAGAAGTGCAGCACAACTAAGAGGAAATCTTTACAAGAAAGGGGGGTGGGGGAGCAGCTTTGTTCCTCCTTTTTCCTATCTCCGCTTCCTCTTGTATACCTCGGACTAAATGTCAGGGAAATGTCACATTCATTATTCTCCGGGAGGCCCAATCTGAAGCTCTCCTCTCTGTGTTTACATTCTTTGGAAGGCACACTGTCGTCTGCCTCCTGCTCAAATCACATTCGCGTCCCCATCAAATAGCATTTTGTGTCTGAGCATGATGAGAACAGTCACGTTGGCACCAAGAAGAAAAACTTTTCTTTTTTTTTTCCCACCACCTGCTTGTAAGACATCACACGTTTGAGTGGTTGTGTCTTACTTTAATATAGTGTGTCATCATCAAACCTAAAGCTGGTTACATGCATAATGATTTTCAGCATCTAAAAAGAAGTGCAGTAACCACCACATATTTGAAAGGCTTTTCCAGGACTTTACTGCACCCCCCTCCCAATTTATAGTCAGGAATGTTTATTTTTTATTTTTGTTGTATTGTATAATATACAGTGGATATAAAAAGTCTACACACCCCTGGTCGATTGCCAAGTTTTTGCAATATACATAAAAGTAGGGGTGTCAGGCGATTAATTTTTTAAAATCGTAATTAATTACATGTCTTCAACAATTAACTCACGATTACTCACAAATTGTATGTATATCTGTTCTAAATGTACATTAAAATGTATTTTTGGTGAGTTTTCATACTGTTGTTAGCATAAAAGTGGGGGGGGGGGGAAATGGTAAACTAAAAGAAATATGGCTGCATCTTTTAGTCATTGATACAGTAATTTCATAATAATTCATAAAATTGAGTTAACATTAAAAAAAATGTCATGTACTGTAAAAAACGAGTGTGATATGGATTTGTGTTGAGGTCATTTTCCTGCTGCTAGATGGCATAATTGCATTTAAGACGTTGGTGACAGCTCAGTGCATTTTTCTTGTTATCCAAATTGTTGCGTTATCCAATCTTTAACATGAAGTGACATGTCTGCTGCGTCACATTTTTTTTTTTAGTGGCGGTAGAGGAACTTTAAATTAATTCAAAATTCATGCACTAATTTTGACACCTCAAAAAAAGAGATCAAAGTAAATAATTTCAAAGCACCTGACATTTATTCAGGGCTAATCACTTTAAATGGTGGCAGGTGTGAACTGCTTGCCCTTTAAACATGAGTGAGAATGTGATTGGCTGATTCCGAAAACAGCCACATCTCTTTTATAAGAGGGTGTGCACACTTATGCAACCATATTATTCTTCATTGAAGTTATACAGGTGTACAGGTCAAATTTATGATAGATCCCATTTTGATATAATTCATCTCCGTCTCAAAGATAATAGCGCGCAAATGATTCCCTCCGTAGCCAGTGGAGAGGTGCGATGGCCAACGCGGCTGTCAGCTCGCACTGCGCATCAGATGGGAGGCGACAAATTCCAATTACGCCGCGCTCAAGTCACACTTAAGATGACACAGAAATGTGGCGCGGCTATATTCCCGCTCATAAATCAGTCTGCCGCACAATCCGAGACACGGGGCGAGCCGAGTGGGATCCATCAGGGCGCCTGACAGCTGGGATGGCGCAGCCAGTCGGACGGATGATGATGTATAAGAGGCCGTATCAACACAAAATGATGTCCTGATTCAAGGGCTGGATCATCAATTGGGGAGGTTTTTCTGGACAGATAAAAAAAGTGTCCATCAGATAAATGTTTGTGAAACGTTTTCTTTCAATTTAGGGGGAATCCTCATATGCTTGCTTGTGTGTGGGGGAAGCTGACATGTCTTCACTTCAATATTGGGAAGGTTGTTTTTTTTAAGCATGTAGTCAAATTAGAGCTGGTTTCACTTGGTCTAAAGTCTTTCTGTAACCCGGTGCGCCACAAGCCCATAGAGATAGAAAGATAGATAGCTAGCTAGCTAGATAGATCATTGAATTACAGGTTGCTAAGTAAAACTGACTTATGAAGAATTTCCCCCAAAATCCATGGGGGGTTAAAGAACCAAAACTTGGTGAGAATTTTTACAGTAATATGGGAAAGTCTTCAAAATGCCTTTCACCCTAGCTCGGTTTTCAACCTCTAAATTGTATAATGCCACTCTCCACTGGCAGAACCAAATCTGGAACTGAGCGCAGGCATTCAACTCTCTATTGTTTGGAAAATCTACAAAACACACCTGTCAGTTACATGTTGACATACTTTTGCTCTCATGAATAAAAAGTTCTGAAATTAAAGAAGTCAATAAATCATGGGTAACATTTACTTACTTGGCATTATGTGCTAGCTAGCTCGCTATTTAGCTAGTTTGATAGCTAGCTATCTCGCTCGCTATATAGCTAGATAGATAGATAGATAGATAGATAGATAGATAGATAGATCGCTTGCTAGCTAGCTAGCTAGCTAGATATCTCGCTTGCTAGTTAGCTAGGTAGAGAGATAGATAGATAGAATTACTGTCACATATTGTTGCTTTAAAATGAACCTTTCTTTACCTTTTCAGGGGTGATTTAAAATTCAGACTCTTTGATTTATAGAACCCATACAGCACCTGCGCCAAATTTGATTTATTTACATGCCGACTATAAAGTGAAGCCTGATTTAGACTCATACATATTTCATGGAATGAGGATGAGAACATTGTTGATCTCCAAACAACGATGTCGTCCTACATTTCAGGGCACACCTTGTGAATAATTCAAGCATCCTTGCCAAATGATTTCATCGTGACCATCTTAGTTAGAAGTGAGGAAGTGTGTAAAGTACGTCGTAGTTGTAGAGGTAGAAAGTACCTTTTCTTTTCTTTTTTAATGCAAACATCTATTCATCTGATTCTTCAAGTAAAAAGAGTAAATTAACAATTTAGCTCAGGTTATAGATTAATGGACAGGCCCAGCTACTGACCTATGGCTTTAACCTTTGACGAATTTAATTGTCCCACCAACACATGCTAACTGTGAGTTAGCATATGCTAATTGTAAATAAAAAAAAGACCACATGTTGTAAGTAGTTAAACTGTTCTGCATTTTTTGTTCTTTGTGCAATAATTATTATTTTCCAGTGTATCCAATAATGTTGCAAGCAGACTGAGGAGTTGATAAAGACATAAATTTATGTTGAGGTAATTTTCTGCCACTAGATGGAATTAGTGTTTCATGTTGGACATTGGTGACAGGAACAGTACATTTTCTTTTCAAATTCATAACAATTGGTATTTGGAACATGAATCAGCTCGTGAACTCACCAGTCCCCACAAATACCGTATTTTCCGCACTATAAGGCGCACCTAAAAGCCTTTAATATTCTCAAAAAACGACAGTGTGCCTTATAAATTCGATGCGCCTTATGTGTGGATTAATATTGGTTAAGTAAGCTCCATCTATTGGATGCTTAACACAAACCCAGCCACTACAGTAGCTTCTATTCTATGCGCCTTATACTGCCTTAAAATGACAAAAGTTTTTAAATAGGCCATTCATTGAAGGCGCGCCTTATTATCCAATGTGCCTTATAGTGCAAAAAATACGGTACTTAAAAAAAACAAAAAAACACTTTTATTATTGCTAAATGGTATTATAGTGCCTCCTTTGCACAACAATGTATGTAAATTAAAGCATTAATAACAATATTTTTGCAAACACTCTATTCAAATTTTACGGCCTTAATGAGAGCAAAATCCATTTAATGACTTTTGATGCTTTTTAACTCATTCACTGCCATTGACGGCTATAGATGTCCAAAATTCATTTGAACTATTTCTATTAGTTTAGCATTTTTTCCCCACTTTTGTTGAGAGTATGAAAACCTAGAAAAAAAATTGTACATTTAGAACAGATATATAACATTTGTGATTAATTGTGAGTTAACTAGTGAAATCATGCGATTAATTACGAACAAAATTACGCCCCTAATTTTTAATAATCTTTTCTTTTTTTTAAACAGAAAAAAGAAAAGGTTATTAAAAATTAGGAGCGTCAGGCGATTAAATTTTGCACTCATAATTAATCACACGACTTCGCTAGTTAACTCTTGATTAATCACAAATTTTATATCTGTTCTAAATGTACAATAAAAAAAAATCGAGGTTTTCATACTCTTGTTAACAAAAGTGGGAAAAAATGTTTAACTAATAAAAATAGTTCAAATGAATTTTTTATGTCTATAGCCGTCAATGGCAGTGAATGAGTTAATGACTCACGGAAACCCTGCATTAGGGTTGTGTAAATGTGCCTAATGAAGAGACCAATGTGTGTGTGTGTGTGTGTGTGTGTGTGAGGCGGTATGCACTGAGGCTGTCAACAATCCATAACGTTTTTAGTACTCAGAGCGTGCGGAGGTCTCATTGAATGGCTGGTCCACGTAACGTGAGTCATTAAAGGTTATTAGCATAACTTTGTAGTAAATACTGTAGAGTTTCAGGCCACGTTTACAAATGTGAGCCGCACGTGTCCACCGCGCGAGGCGGCGTTTGAGTTCCCCTTTGAAAATTGTTGATGCAGCAGACTTGTCTGCGTTGGACATTTATGAGTAACAGCTGACTGTAAAGCAGGAGTACTTAGAAATTGACACATCAAGACAATGTCATAAATAAGGACAAAAACAGCTGATCTCCTCCAACTAAAAAAGATAATAAAACATAGCGAACTGTTATACTTGTCCAGATTGTACATTCAATATTTCAGTTTTTTTTTTCTTTCTAAATCTCTGTGGATAAAAGTGAAAGTGCTTGTCTTTGTTTAAGCTACGGGTGAGCTAGAGGCTAGTTTCCTTGATGTGTCATTGTTGTTGTTATCATACTTTTTCTTAAGGTTGCTGATTGCTTAAAATGTCCAAAGGAGCAACTGCTGCTTTAAACATGCATTTCGCATCCAGCAATTATATTATTTATGTGGAGATTAGAGCAAAAACAGCTTTAAAACTATGGATAACGCATAATCCGTGCCTCACGCTACTCATGCCCCCAATGTGTTATCCGTTCGATGTGGAGGCTCGGGGAATGTCTGACAGTGTTCCGCGTACTGACATGTTCACATTCTCATGCACTCTTAATGTGCGTCTGCAGCAGCCGGGTGGTGCTTGTGAGTTTTGGCGAGAGTCATGTCATGCATTTTGTAGTGGAAGGCTGAGGCTTTTGTCAGCCGAGCTTGCCAGGCTACGTTTCACGACTGCACAATCACGTCAGAGCACGGTTGGGCAAACGTTTGTGCTCTGGGGCCTAATTTGATTTTTAAAACCGACAGACGGGCCAAGCCATTCATAGATGAGATGATAATAATCATAATTAAAAAAAAGATTTATGTATAATGTTTAAGTTATAATTAATAAATTGTATACTTTTTTGCTTAATGTATTAAGTTCTTATTTCTTTTATAAATTAAAAATACATTATTTTAATAAATAACATAACTCTGTAACATTTAAGGATTCTACCATAAAATCCAATGAATAATACCCCCCAAACAAACAGATGTGCCATGTCATTCATAGATGAGATGATAATAATCATAATTAAAAAACGATGTATGTATAAAAATACATAAATAAATTGTGTACATATTCATATTTTTACAAGTTTTTATTTCTTTTATACATTAAAATAATTCACATTATTTTACAATAAATAACAATTCAGTGACATTTTTGACTCAATTAATTAACTCAACTAAATTAATGTACCGTAATTATTAATTAACCAATTATTTAATGATTTAATGAACGTTTTTCGAGTTCCGAGCTGTCACTTGGTGGCTAGTTTGCTTAGTGTTGTGAGCAAAAATATGACTAAAAAAATAAAATAAAACCTTTAGAAATGCTGCAGCTCAAGTAAAATTAAGAAGATTGCGCAATTAAGACACGGTAATGCCCTCGCAAATGGGCAAGGAGAGCCACAATTGCCGATACATTTTCTGCCGTTCATTGAAAACGACACTCAAAGACAAAAATAGAAAAATGAGAACGCTTGTGAGGATCTACTGTAGGCCACACCCCCTTAAAGGCACACATTCAACACAGGCATACCAAATTGTCATTTTGATATTGGTATTTCATATTTGATATTGGCATTTTATTTACCACAAATCAATTATCAATTTATTTAATGAGGTTTAAAAATACATATTAACATTATTTTAGGGGTGGAAAAAAGGACTAAATTTTATTAAATTATTATTATTATTATTATGGAACTCGTAAGCGGGTCGGACAGAAGAACTGAGTCCATACTTTGCCCACCCCTTCTGCTTTGAAGATACAAATAGTGGTTCTGTGGAGCAGAAGTCTGAACACCTCCAGTGCTTAAACTGGAAATAAGTACCGCAGCACCTTCATGCCAAAGAAGCGACTGTGGGGTTGCTCAGTAGACTGGAGGTGGACCAAGAATTGTACCTTGTCGCCAGACAGCTCGACAGCTCCTCTGCTGATTCAATTTGGAGCGCGGCGGGGAGTCCAAGTCAGGAAGACGTCAGTCAGTGTGGCCCACGAGGGGGGAAGCCGCAGCACCGACACACAAAGGATGAAGATGCGTCCAGAAAAAGACAGAAGCGCAGTTGTAGACTGTAAACATGAGAAAGGAAAAGACAGACGTAGGCTGATTCTCTTTCATGACATCGAGCGGCTTTACAGCTTGGGCCGAACAGCATCCAGTGGTTCCCGGGTACTGGAATGTTCTATCCACTGTGACAATTGTCGTGATTCTAGTGCATCAGCTGATGACTTCAAAAATTGTTATGAATCATTTGTGTCCTTGCTGCTCTTCATAAAAAAAAAAAAAAAAATCCATTGTGGGATTGCGATTTTGAAGCCTAACACGTCTTGGGCTTTCTCTCACATTGTGCATTAATAATGAAGTTGCAGAAAGGAAGCAACTCAGAATAAGGGTTCTTATAAGGTAAAAGATGACAATAGGATATAAAATGTGTTTTAATGTTGTGGGATTCAAAGTGCAAATAGTATTAGGTAACATCAGAAAACAAACAAAAAACATTAAGACAATTAAGTAAGTAATTAGACTATTACTGGTTAACAGAAATACATTTGACTAAAGTTGAAATATTACCAATTGTAATATTATTATTATTTTTAATTTTAAAGAAAGAAAAAAAACTGTAATTTTTAGATAAAAACATCAGAATTTTACTAAAATAAAATTTCAATAGTGGAAGAAAGAAAAGCCTCCCCCCCCCCCCCCAAGAATTAAGTAAAAAAAAAAAAAGTGTCATTCAGTAACTCTCGCTAGCAAGGGCAATGCACAATTCTTTATAACAAAATAAGCGTGACGACATCAAGGAACAAAACCCAGACACAGCAAAAGCCCCATTTTGAAAAAAAAAAAGTTATTATATTATGATGGAAGAATTAAGTTGTGTTACAACAGCAGATATATTAACTCATTCACTGCCATGAATAAAATTATTTTTTTTAAGATCATTAAAAAATTAGGGGCAATAGGCGATTAAAAATTTTAATTGTAATTAATCGCATGCCTTCACTAGTCAACTCACAATTAATCACAAATTTTGTATCGGTTCTAAATGTACGATAATAAAATTCTAGGTTTTCATACTCTTGTTAACAAAAAGTGGGGAAAAAATGTTAAATAGAAATAGTTCAAATAAAATTTTGACGTTTATAGCCGTCAATGGCAGTGAATGAAAAAAAGAAAAAAGAAAAGATAAAAAATTCAGGGTGGCAGGCGATTAGTTTTTAATCTTAATTAATCGCATGACTTCACTAGTTGACTCGCGATTAATCAAAAATGTATTTTTTAAATGTACAAAAAAAAAATCTAGGTTTTCATACTATTGTTAACAAAAGTGAAAAAAATATCTTAAACGAATCGAAATAGTTAAAACGAATTTTTTACATTTATAGCAGTCAATGGCAGCGAATGAGTTAAAACGTATTTTTCAAGAAAAAAGTCATAGTAATGAGGATACATTAAGATGAGGATTGAGTATATGGTCAACTTACACTCATTATTTAACCTTGTCATATAACTTAAAAAATATATATTAAATAAAATCATGTGGCGTAAATTTACATTTTTCCTTTCATTGCATCCCAAATAACTTCCTGTCTGAGGAACATAAAGTCCGCAAAACATGTGGTCATTTTCTACCCATCGTTACTGCTTTTATTTTCAATTTGCAGAATTAGTGGTGAGACACTAATTCTGTTTATGGAACTACGTCTTAAAAAAGATGATTATGTAAGCTTCAAGGCCCCTTCCCAAGCACGTAGTAATAATCTGTGCCCTACAAAAAGAAATCCTATTATCATAATACAAATACGTTTAATTTACTAGCCCAAGCTGTATGTGCGGCGACAAAAGCAATATTAAATCTCGTGCTGAACACTGCACACTGGTCAGTGAAGTAGCAAATAAGCACTTGAGTCGGTGAACTCATTTGGAAAGGATCCACGGGGACGCCGTGCACGGAAAACGACACAGCCGCAATATAAACGCGCACGTGCGCACACGCCACAGAGGAGTGACCCCCGAAGGCGTCTGCAGGCCACAGGTCCGCGGAAAGGTCACGCTGCCGTCACTTTGATAAACAGGCCCCTACACATAGCGTGAACCTCACACCGACGTGGATGTGTGCTGAGAATAAAAGCTTTTATAAATCACAACACCCTCCCGCACCCCGGGGGGGGGATGGGTGGGGGTTTGCGCCGCTCGGCGACAAGGCCCCATTTCTCTCCACTCGACACTTTGGGCTGGAAAAGGTGAATAAATGACTTTGAGGAGCGTCTCAAGGCCAGAGGCGAAAATAGAATCCACTAAGGCAAAGGAGAAACATTCATCAAGCCCAAGCCTGATTGTGAGAGCGGAGAGAGCTCTTGACTGGTGAGGCGGTAAGCCTCTCTCACCTTGATTGGGCACATGACCCGGATTGTACAAAGAGCACAAATGTGTCAAAAGCATGAAACAGAACATTTGGGCTGTAAATGTGTCAAGCCAGCTAGCAACCGCTCACTCCATAAGAGTATTGTTCCAATATACTAGTGTCACAAATATTACCAAGGTGTTCCAGCCACTAAAACACGGCAATAAAAATATTTGTAAGATGGCACTCTACTGTATTGTACTTTATAAAAAACTAAGACACAATTAATTCATCATCTTAAAAATAAATAAATACTTAAGGACTAAGTACCATAAAACAGTCAAAAGTTGTGCCTGTAAAGTTATTTGATTGATTATGTATTTTTTTAATTAATCGGCCCGCTGATTTATCGGTTATGGAAATTTTATTCTGCCCAATATCAGTCGGTTGGGCCTTAATAAAAACATACAGTAACAACAATTTAGTCGAATGTAAAGACTTAATCAGTTTCTTCGTCATAATTCAATATCAAATCAGTATATATATATATATATATGTATATATATATGTATATATATATGTATATATATATATATATATATATATATATATATATATATATATATATATATATATATATATATATATATATATATATATATATATATATATATATATTTAAAACGCTCCCATACACACCTATATGAACAGAACTAGCATTGACGCTATATACTAATATATATATATATTTGTTGCTATTTTACGGACCTTGTGCTGCATTTCTTACATATGAAAAGTGCCATATAAATAAAATTAGATTTTTTTTGATAACTTTTTATGACTTTTGCGGAGTTTACTTTAAAACCAAACAAAAAAAAATGCACGTTGTGTATTTAATCATTTTTAAATATATTACAGCCCGCGCCTCTGAAACAGCCTTGCCAGTGTCATCACGGTGATGTACAGCTGTTCATCGTTTGCATAGTAACTGTGAAAGCTGAAGCCTTGTTTCCTAATGATATATGTATAGATGTATGTATATGTTAAAAAGAGGTGGACCTAAAATTGACCCGTGGGGCACTCCACACTCAATTTCATGTATCCATACCTACTAAAACTGCCCCCCCCCCCCCCAAAAAAAAAAAAAAAAACAGTAGCAGGGAGGCTAACGAAGTTTTGGAGTATGTTTATTAAAGTGACAATAAACAGCTTGAAGAAAGCACTTTGCCACTTAAAAAAAAAAAATGTTGGCAATTTGTTTGCTTTGACATTTGACCGTAATTCACGACATAAAATTAGTCTCTAGAGGCTCAAAGAATACTAATTGGTCTTTTTTTCTTTTTTTTTTTAACTCCCATTGTATGTTACATAACTTAAACAAATCTCATTATTTAGTAAGGGTGCAATAATTAGTATAAGTATTTGTGACATGATGTATCGTGCCTTCAAGTGTATTAAGCCGTACAGCAGGACTGGCTTTGTTGGGTAAATTAAAATTGCTATTTAAAATGCCCAAAGCCCGCTTCTCTTTGCTACGAATGATTAATTGTTCAAACAAGAAGACATAATAAAGTTGACATAATGAGCTTGACTAACCCCTGCAGATTGAAAGCCACATCTTTTGTTCACACGGGATCTAAGAGCACAACCAAAATCAGATTTTCGGAAAAAAATCCTTAGATTAACATGAGTCAGAATATTTGTCTACATGACCTTAACACGCCTTGAGAGTGACCGCGCCCTGACCTTTAAGCACAGAAATACTGAACTAATGAATACACACACACACACACACACACGCACACACACGTACTCACCCATATATAAAATATATATATATTTTTTTAATTAAAAAAAAAAAAAAAAAAGAGAGTAATGATGATGACATGCCAAATCGGTAAAATTACCGAATGAACAATACTGAGCTCTAAAAAAATAAAAATAATAATAATAAATAAATTTAAAAAAAATACTCACTCAGGTGGACTGAGTACATGCATGTGCTAGACTTTTGGAATATTCTCCGACGGTAGTGAATAAAAGATGCGGCGTGCACATTTTTTCCTTTTGTTCTCTGGCCATTCCTTTCTTTTATTTCGCTGCTTTCGTAACGTGCTGAAAAGTTCAGTGTCGCCATGGCAACTGTCATCCATGTGACGCCGACACTTACAGCTGCCTATTCAGGCGTCACTGTTGACGGCCTGTCCGTGTATGTGCCTTTGCACGTGTGTGTGTGCGTCAATGGAGAATGTGCTGCTTTTCTTGTATTTAAAGCAACAACAATATGTATTGATTTGAACTCAAATTCATTTAAATAATTTGCAATGAGGAGAAGAAATAGTACCTCTAACTGCCATAATGGCCGCGGTTCACCTAATGTGTTGTTTATGATTTCAGTATTTCAGTGTTAGTTAGCATCAGTGCTTATGTTACTTATTGGTGAGTTTTACATCTTTTTTTATCAGTCCAGCCATTTTCTGTTACGCATATCCTCATTGGGGCTGCAGGTGAGCGACAGCCTATCCCAGCTGAACACGGGTGAGAGGCAAGGAACACCCTAGACAGGTGGCCAGCCAATCACAGAGTTCATATAGATCTGATGGCCACAAACAGAAAAATAGAAGGTTGGAATTCCTTACTGTAATAAAAAATGGTAAAATCAATCTTCCAAACAATTTCATATTGTTTATAAATGAGTTACTAAAAAAAATAAAAAAATACACCACATCTTTTACCACAAAGGTGATCAACAAAGTATCGGGTGGTCAGCAGTGCTGTGACCTGCTAGAAAGGATCCGCCGATAGCATCACCCCAAATTTTTTGACGTACTTTTCATGCCACCCTTTAAAAGAAAAAAGAAAAAAAGAGAGAAAATAGTGATGTGGGCCATGCCAAATTATTTTGAGTATATATGTTGTGGGCCACTAAAAATTGTAAGGCCGCAAATAGCCCCGGGTGCCGTAGTTTGGACACTCCTGATACTGAAACACATACATATAGACATGGATTGTTATACTGTACATAACCTGAATTCGATTTTTGGATGGGTGTTTTTTAAAATGTTTTTTTTTTTTTTAATCGCGTTTTTACAACACAAAACTTACCATGATGGTTTTTTAAAATCTGCACACAATACACATTAAAAACAAACAAAAAAACAACTAAAACTAATACTAAAACTAATAAAAACTCAACTAAAACAAAGCATTTTTTAAATAAACTAAAACTAATACTAAAACTAATGAAAACTTAACTAAAACAAAGCATTTTTAAACAAACTAAAACGAATTAAAACTAACAACCCCACTCTGAAAATTAATTACAACTAATTAAATTTAAAAAATGAAATTCAAAACAAAATAAAAAACAATATATAAATGAAAATTCTAAATATAAACAATACCTACAGCGATTACAATCCATGCTGAGTGATTACAATCCATGATGATCATGTGTCAAGATTTTTATTTTATTTGTGTAACTGTTTTGGGAGTTTTACACAGGAATCCTCATGTGGCAGCAGATTCAGGTCGAACCCAACCACATTTTTACAACACCAAAAAAGCCGTCTCCCATCCTTTTTCCAGTTGATCTAAATCCAGTCTAAAGTCAGACGTCTAAAATTCCCAGCGAGAGCGTGCTCCTGTGGTCTGCCGGGCCCCCTATATACTGTTTCTATTTATACGGCCACCGTGGAGCAGCCAGGTTTTAAATTTAGATGCTGAGTCTGGATTCTCTTCTTCATCTGAAATTCATGAATAATTGAGAAGAAGAGGAGACGAGGTGGTATTCATTCAAGAGATGGATGATGCAGGCATAGATTTCCTCCCTACATTTATTTGAACGGGGTTGCACTGCACTTTTGTGAGTGCAAGTACTGTATGAGTTGGCCAAAAGTTGACCCCCGAAAATAGCTTTTGGAGGACAGCAAGGTTTTTCCCATGACCTCAAAATGCACCGAAGGGGCCAGATGAGGGGAAATGGCAAACGAATAAATGGCTTTGAAATGAGAGCAGATCTTAGTTTTTTTTCCCCCCCAGTTTTTTAAAATGCATGTGTTGTTGTTGTTATTATTTTTATTATTATTATTATTATTATTATTAATGATGATGATTAATCCAGCCAGAAACCAGTAGCATAGCTTACAGTTTGTGGTATTGGCTCTAACCAAAAACATTCACACCAAAATATATTTATAAAAAAATAAAATAAAAATACCTGTTGTTTATTTCCAGCTTTTGGGTTGATCATCCACAATGTTCCATTTTCCAACTGGTCTGAAAGTGCAACTGAGTTGATGATGTTGTTTCACTCCAGTCCTGTGGGTGGCAGTAATGTACGTTACAAACCAAGTCAAAGCAGTCACGATAGCTTAATCCTGGATAATTACCTTTATCCAGAGAAGCACCAAAGTTGGGTTCTTTCCATTTAAGGGTTTTTCCTCCACATGGGGAACATGTTAATAGGTTAACTTACATGTTCATGCCCAAAATTATGACCTTTTTGAATGAGATAACTACAATTGTACTCTTCCGAGGCTGAAATTTTTTTTGGGACAAATATTAGCAACTCAAAAACAAAAAACCTTGAGAAGATACCCCAGATGGGGGAATCCGCCTCTCAGGTTGCGATGGGTGCCAAGTGGGCAACATTTAACACATAATGTGGTCCTATACAATGTTAACTAGGACGTGAGAGGGCATTTAATAAGATGAAGCGCCGCAGGGAGAAGCTTTTGGAGAAGTGGTCACTCCACGGGACCTGGCCCGGTCAGTCGATGCAGAATCCATAAAGCAACAGCATCAGAATCAGTCATCGTCACTTAAGATGAGGGGGTAAGAGAGAGGAGAAGCAGTAATAAAACAGGAAGTAAGAAAACTTTAAAATCACATCTCAATATAATACAACTTTCTTGTCCTTGTCGGGATGTTGCAGCATTCTGTTCCAACTGCAAGGACTCTGTATTAGTATATTTACAATGTGATGCTATATTAAGACGTCTGAAGGAAAAGCTACCATCTTTGAAAAGAAACTACAGCAAAGCAAGCAGTGGGCCTTCAGATGAGATGCCGCTCATGTTTGATACGACCGTACATATTTATCTACTAAGAGATGTGCGAGACCGAGATAAACCGGCTTCTGCTGCTCAAAAGTCTCCTCCTCCCGTCTCCATGGAAACGCCGTCTCGTTCACAGGCCGAGAGGCAGAGCCCTTCTATATTCTGAATCGAGGGTGTGAATTATTCCCCATTATTCAATGCTCACATTTGTCAGCGGCGCCGGCGCTATGAACGACTGGCGCGGCGTGCCGGGAAAACATCTGCAGCCCAGGATGTCTGCCAGCAATTAAAATAACAGATGGGGGACATTTATGGAGTTTGCACGGTGCGGACTGTGACATTTCAAACAATACGGCCACAGAGCCATGTGGAATGGTTGAAAGATGGGTTCGTGTAGATGAGACGCAAGGGAGGGAGAGTCGGCAAGACGGTGTCAGACTTGCAGGCAGGTCCGCGTAGCCGCCTCCTGTCGAGCTCCGAGAGGGTTGTCATGGTAATATAGAACCCAGCCTGGGCTGTCAGAGGCTTTACGTGGCATCTTTTTGGCCTCGGCTGTGAAAGGAGATGAAGGGGGAGAGCGTCGGCGAGGGATCGGGGGAAATGGATCTGCCTCGCAGCAGTTTAGGTCGGCGTTGTTTGGCTTGTAGCTCCAGCGTGTTTTCCGAGCTGGATCAGTGGCATCCTGTGGGAGTCTCGGGAAGGGGAGATTCCACATGGTGCACGGTGTTCCTCCTGATGCTTACTAATAAGGAAAAGTCAGAGCGCTGAGACTTACTCGAGGGATGCGGCCGGAATTGTGTCAGTGGCTCACACGCAAGTAGGAAGGGAAGAAAGAGGTTCTTTTTGGATGCAATGTAAAGTCAGAGTTGGGGATTGTGTCAGGAATGACCCGTTTTGCTGACGAATGACGTGTAACTTAAAAACAAAAAAAACAAAACAAAAACACTGAGTAAACACTGACGGAAGTGAGTTTTAAACAACTCAAAAATGTAACACCAGCAAAATAACAAAAGGCAAAAGTGCCTAGTGTGCATTCTGCGATCTAAAGCACTTTTCCTTCCACACTTTAGAGGCTGTAGTAAAGCGAAACATTATTTTAGGGTGACCAGATGTCCCGGATTTTTACCGGGACAATCCCCAGTTTGAGCCCCATGACATGTCGTGGCTGTGACGAAGGCTATACACAGCCAAGTCTTCGTCACAGCCACAGACGCGACACCCCATTGTTTTGTGCCCCGTAGGCTCCATACCGGCATCCCGTTTCGTTCCATGTGTATTGTCAGAGCGATTCCTACAACAGACCAATTAAAAATAACTTCAACTGTTATATTTCTTCCTATTTACGTTCACATTCTTATTAGCGTTCTCATCCTCAACCACATAATCGTTAACGGCCGTGGTTTTTGTCATACCGGGACTCGAACTACTTCCCATGGCCGCTAAACAAAAAATATTCTACTGAGTCACTTAATGACACAAAAATCACATGAATTGTGACCAAAATTCACATGCACATCTCTACTGATGTCGAGTTCAACTTCTGAAAATATCAAAAATGATTGCCACTGTATTTTTGGATTTTTATGGGTATTAAGCCTTTTTCTCACCATCAGGGATGTGATTTGACCAAAGTGAAATTATCTGAAAATTTAGCCGGGGGTCTGGGGGCCGCTGGCACCCAGCTAGGTCCAGGGCAGTGCCCTGGTGGGGGGACAAGGGGGTAGCTCATGACCCGGAGCTCATGGGTTTTCCGTGTTTTTAAGTACTTTCAATGCACTCACATGACAAAGAAATAGACAAAACAACAGCATAAATTTTCAATGTATATTGAACTATCCCATATAAAATGGCAGTTTTAGTCAACTCAAAATCAGTCACATTCAAAAACATTGGACTGCCTTTGCTTTTAAAAACTATCACTGAGAATATCATCATATCTAACTAATGTGATTACTAAGTTAACACATAAATAATGTTGAAGAGTTCAAATTTCATGAACAAATAATTGTATCATGACCAAATGAAAAGTAACTAATATTAGAGCATACCACAAATGTCTTTGTTATAGCAGAAGATGTTATCTGTCGGAGTCATGTGCATACACAATGAACTACTAAAAAAAAAAATAAAAAATCGGAATTTTTTTTTTTTTGGGGGGAGATAAAAAAAGTGGAATTCCGCGAATTAGCGGAAAAATCACATCCCTGCACCATACAGTTTACATACCTTAAGGGTATGTAAATGATCAAGCACAACTGTACATTCAACATAATGGCACAATTTATCACATTTGTGAAGTGACCTAATTTTAAAAAATGGCTAATAATCGTAGATATTCAACACATACGTTTAAGATGTTTCAAGTGTTTCCTTTAACAGGATCATTTCTTATTGTTTAAATATAGAATACATTTTTAGGTGAGTCAACCTAATAGGTGATAATGAAAAAAAGGCAGGAGAGGCAATAAAAAGATGTAACACAAGTGCCTCCAATTGTATTGTGGATGTAAAATTGAGAGCCAAGATCTGTGTTTGATCCATGAGTCATTCAGTAATCACATTCCCATCCTTAACATCTGTTCATCATACTGAGAAGTGTATCCCATGATTTGACTCGCTAATAACACTAAATTAGATAACTCAAATGCAAGAACTGCGCTGCAATCTACAAACACAATAATAAACATTGTTAGATTAAAAACTCTCTAACTGAAGTTAATTATCTACCTCAAAGGAGAATTATTAAAACGGCTTTTGTAATCCTCTACTGGTAAGGAGAAGAAATACTTGAAAGCAACTACCAGCGCTTCCCCCCTCAAACAAAGGAATTGTTTGTGTCACGGAGAAGACTCCTAATTTCAGTCCTCCCCAGTACAGCAGCCTTGAAGAAAAAGCCTCGCTGTAAAGCCATTAAAGCCATCAGCAAATAGCAAACCAGAGCAAGTCAGCAAATATTAGCGGAACATTCTCAGTGAAACGCGCAGGGAATCTCAAAGGCGAGTTTGGTTTGCTGGCTGAATGCAAATGTTAGCGCTGGTAGATGAGGGAAATCACACCGGCAACCCACTGGGATCACGGTTTTATATTACCTGTGGAAAGACGCCATTGATTTTAGAATCAAAGGCTAAATCAGAAAGGGGCAGCATCGTGGTCGAGTGGTTAGCATGTCTGCTCTGAGTTAATGAAGGCTATAAATTGTAGTTGTCCATAAGGCATGCATGGGCAATGTTTAGCCGGCTAATAAGCATTATGTTAAACTTTTAAACAAACAGTCAATAAAATTGATCTTAGCATTGTATCAACGCCTTTGTCGTTACTTCGTTGTTGACCTCTGACATCGTCCGAGCGCAAACTTGGACAAGATGAATCCTCCTAGTTTAGCTTAGCGCTAGCACAGATGTATTTAACATTTTACCAAAAGTGAAAACATTCTGGGTAGGGCGAGAGATCTTGGTACATTTTGATATGTTTTCAAAAAAGTAAATATGAGGCTTGGAAATCAAGCGCTGTAGAAGTGCACTCAATTTACCATTACGGTCAAATTGGACTTTTAATGCTTTTTTTGGACTATAACATGTTTTTCGGCAAAAGTACAATTAATAACCCAATTGAATGGATTCTGGATTGGATGGTTAAAGGGACACTTGACTCATTGAGCCATTTTCAGCAGTAAATAAAAATTATTTTATTATTATTATTATTATTATTATTTAAATTATTATTATTATTATTATTATTATGATTATTTAAGTTATTTAAATTATTTAAAATATTTTTCCACTTGCTGTCGACTGAAGATGGCCTCACCTGTGCTTAGGAAGAAGGTAACGAGTAACGACCAATCATGGCTCACCTGTTTTCTGGGTTTGGTCAGCAAACTGAGCCATGATTGGTCGTTACCTACTTCCTCAGCACAGGTGAGGTCATCTTCAATCGGCAGCAAGTGGCAAAATCAGTTTTAAAGGTATTAATTGTTGAATGGAAATAATGAAGTTACCAAATTCATTCTGGACAAAACATTAACGTTTTGCTGCTAAAAATGGCTCATTGAGTAAAGTATCCCTTTAATTGTATATGCAAACACAGATTTGAGGTATGAGTCCAGGCGATAGTATTTAGAAATAAGTCTCTAAATTCACTTTACAAGGTGTCAAAGTAAGTCAAATAATCCCTTGTGAGTGGTGAACATCCCATGGAGCATCTTAATGAGGGTTGGTGTGACCTTGTCTTGTTTTTTGCTCAAAAAGGTACTTTTGTGTCTTCTGTGCCACATGAGATGAGACACTCGGTGGTGTGATGTATCAGGTCTCTAGTGGGATTTCCTGTCAGTCTGCTTCTCTCTGTCTCCTCTGGATATAAATATCCGTTTCAGATTTTTTTTTTTTTTCCCCCAAAGCCCCCAAAAATACATTTGAGTGTCAAATATCATTTGCGTACATGAAATACTAATACACAGCCATTAATAGCATCTTTTTTTCTAACGTCAGTCCACCCGGGATACTAAAAATAGTCGGTAATTTGGTTGATGTCGTTGCAATTATGTCTGCCGCTCTGTTCGGCCCCGTTTCCTCGACATGCATGCGTTTGCCTTTTTAGTGGGCTGATATATAGCACGATGCTTTGATGAAATTAGCGGCCAATGACAATAAAGCTGCCAGGAAGGAAGGAAAGAGGGCGGGAGATAACGACAGGCGGGCATCGTGCAGTCACCGCAGGGACGCGAGCCAGTGGGAAATGTGCAGGGGTTTCCGAGTGGAACTTGACTTCATAGCAATAATTTTGCACAGCGGCGTCGGTGCGTCTTCATTACTGACCTTTTTTTTTTTTTTTTTTTTGCATCGCAAGCCTATCACCTCGGCCATTTTTTTAAAGTCTCGTCCCACCATGGTGACAGTACCCCACAGATTTAAATTAGGTATTTGTTAGGAGCGTGATTCTATTCTTTCTCTGGCTCATTACAAATAAGCAGCATGCAGCACCTTGGTGAACGCGATTAGCACTTTTGGCAGTAAGGTCAATTTACAAACAAAAATAAGCACTAGGTCTTTGCAAAATTAGAGGGCCAGGATTTTTTTTAAATTCAATCAGGAGCACAACTTCTACTTTGTTGGATTGTGTACACAGGATTCTAGTACAATTTTGAGTGTGTATATGCACTAAGTCGACACATTATTTTGTCTTATACAAGCTAATGCAGGGTTTCCTAACCCTTTCAGCTCCGAAATGTTTTTCTATCACATGTTGTTTCTAATATACAGTGGATATAAAAAGTCTACACACCCCCTGTTCAAATGCCAGGTTTTACTGATTTAAAAAAAATGACTACTATAAATCATTTCAAAACTTTTTCTACCAATAATATGATCTGTACAATTCAACTGACAAAAAAATGCCCAAAGTATTTGTGAAAACACGAACTTCTATTTGAAACGGTTCATAATTGCCCTGACCTTGACTAAAACCCGAGTTCTACATTTTCCCACATTTTGGAGATCTTGTTATGGTCCAACGACACCAAAGTTGAACTCCTTGTCCATAATTCTAAATGATGTTTGTTGCAAACGCAACACCGCTCAGCACCCTTAGTACACCATGCCTACAGTGGTGGCAGTATTATGCTTTTATGCTTGTTTTTCTGCAACAGAAGATACAGTAAAGGGAATTATGAACAGTTCAAAATAACAGCCAGTGTCAGGAAAAGCCTGCTAGAACAGCTGACGTTTATTTAAAATTAAGCAGAGGCACGTTAAATGGTGGCAGGTGTGTGCTGACTCCCCATTTAACATGAGTTTGAATGGGTTGGTTAAGTCTGAACACAGCCAAATCCCAATAATACAAGGGTGTGCATACTTGTGCAACCACATTAATTAATCTTGATTACTTATTTTTATAATCCCATCATTCTTTCTTTCTTTTTTTAAATAAACTAAGTTGAGTTGTACAGCTTGTAGGTCAAATTTCACTCTAAAAACAGTTGGATCAAAACAACCCAATTTGGGTCAAAAAGTGACTGATCCGCTACTTGGGTCAATTTGATCCAATTTCGGGGTTTTATACAACACTATTTTTGTTAATTTTTCTAAATCTGGTCAAATTGACCCAAGTAGTGGATCGATCCATTTTAGACCCAAATTGGGTTATTTGTGATCAAGTGTTTGTGTTTTATGTAAAAACCTGGTATTTTAATGGGGGGTATGGGTGTTTAAAAAACAAAAAAACATTTTTAACGACAACTATATAGACTCAGAGAACGAAATATTTCATGATAAAATGTTCACTTTAATACGATTTCAACAATATTTAGATGTATTGATTTATTCTCAGTGCTATTGCCTAAAATTCTACACCCATAAACTACTTTTATTTTTTGGCATATACAAATCTTGGACTGGCTCTCATTTCATTATACTATATTGTGCAAGCTATAGCTTCACTCCAGCACTTCAATTACTCCTCAACGTTTTGGACCCAAACGGATTTTCCTCCAAGGGAGGTGAATGGGGGAGCAGGAGGAAGAGAGGAGCAAATAAACAGATAGGATCATTATTCCTCGCTGCCACGATGCTATGGCAACAGTTTCCTCCTGCTCTGATTGGTCGTAGATAAGGTTGCCTCTTTAGCCATTTGGCTGCGACCACTTTCGCTCGTGGGAGTGGACAAATTATTAGGCTGTCGTCAAAGCCTGAGCTGTCAATCACCCTCTTCCCAACCACAGCCTTCATTTCCTCCAGACAATTTAGGAGGCTGCTCTGCCTCATGCGCTTGTTATTTGTTTTTTTACCGATGACTGAGAGGTGAAATTTGATCACAAGAGGGCATGGTGGAAGATATCAATGATGTTTTAGCATTCAAATGCATTCATACAGAAATTGGTTATTTGATTTCATCTGAAAAATAATTATATGCTAGCTTTCTGTATTATGGCAAGTAAATTCCTTTCAAAACAGGCTCTTAAAGGCAAGCATGTGCACTGTATAATGTTCATAAACACTAACTGATAGGCAAACAACCAACTCATTCATTGCCAGCACACTTAACTCTTTCACTGCCACTGACGTTTAAAGACGTCAAGTAAAAACCTACGCTTCACTGCCAATGACGTCAAAAGACGTCATCCAATGATTTTTTTTTTTTTTTTTGAAACGGGTAGAGGAAACCCTTCCGCATGTCTGGTGAAAGTTTCAAGTCTGTCTGTTGTGCCTAATGACTATTTTTGGCCCCTAGAGGGCAGCGATGACTCTCTTTTGAAAAGATCGGGTGGGCGTCAGTAGAGGCGGAGCTAGAGCGTGGAGCAGGAGATGAGAATGGAAGACAAAGGAAAAATGGCGGCCGGTCGCGAGGAGCTCACGCCCGAGACGTTTTTTTCAAAGACCAAAAGCATCGCTGAAAAAGCACATTGTTGACGACGATGATCATCATCGATGATGAAGATGAGGGTGGTGACTCCGTGGTTGAGAAGCATTGACGCGGCAGTAGAAGACGTTAGATGGAGCTAGATGGAGGAGGGAACGGGCAATGGCGAGCGTTTGCAAGCAGCTCTACACTTACAAGACGAAAGGCATCGACCAACGCTAAAATAGTACATTGATGACGACGGTGATCATCCTCGATGATGATGAAGGTGAATCCGAGCTTGATGGCGAAATTGGAACCGCTGACGCGGCGGCTATGACGGTGTCGTAACGCGGAGCGCAACCGAGCACGCACAGGCGGACGTTCGATCGGACGACGGAGAGTGCCCCGAGTCCAATGCATATTCATCGGAGGAGTGTGTACAGTCTGCTACTTGCTTTTTATTCCCCGGAAAAAAAGGCCGTCAAGAAAGTGTAACGTTTGCACGCAAAACGGACCAATGCGAAAGTGAAAGTAAACTGTTGTGCGAGTCCTGGCGTCTCCTTGCACGCAGGAGAGCGTTACAAAAGGAAAAACTGTATTTGAAACATCCACATAATTGTAAGTAGTACCACAGTTGCACACATTTGTAGATAGTTTGCGAAATTGTTTTGTCAAATTGTTACACTGTTGAATGGAAATAAACGTATTTTGCAATCAAAAAACACTTTTTCATTGTTGGTGAAAGCGTTTTACAGAAGTAAAGCACTATTTAGGTGTTTGTGGCATCATTCATGGACAAAAAGAAGTGTACAATTCACTAGAGTGCATGAAATAACATCGTTTCACAAAAAGCTCTTTTTCTCCGTTTTTTGTTTCAAAAAAGAGAATTTCGGTGAAAGTAATCATTTTCTATTGTTGATTACTGAAGAACGGAATAAGGTAGAAACAAACTTTTTTTTCTGATGAAAGATGAGAGTCCAATCTTCATCTTTCATTTGGTAGTATGTGTGTTTCCATAGTCCAAACACAACATTTTCTGTGGACCTTGAAAGATCACTCAAAATGCTTAAATCGGCTGGCAGTGGGGACAACCCGTTTCTGAAAACGTCTGGCAGTGAAAGAGTTAAAATGGATATTTGACGTCTATAGCCGTCAATGGCAGTGAACGAGTTAATTTTGACAACATTTTTACATATCGTATGAGTTGGACGCAGTGAGTGGCAGGGCCATTACACAATGGGAGAGGACCGAAAAGGATAGGATCGGGAAGGAGCAGTGAGCCAGACAGACCATTAATTCTCAGCCAATGGCACTATTGCAATCAAAATGTACCTACAGTAAAAGCAAGGCTGCATTCCCGTTTATGAAACTATTTCAATTTGCCTTTCAGATCCTGGCCATCATCTCCATCCTCTTCATCGTGTTGTCCACTATCGCATTGTCTCTCAACACTCTACCAGAGCTGCAGGACACAGACGAGTTCGGCCAGTCCACTGACAACCCGCAGCTGGCCCACGTGGAGGCGGTGTGCATAGCTTGGTTCACCATGGAGTACCTGCTCCGCTTCCTCTCTTCTCCCAACAAGTGGAAGTTCTTCAAGGGTCCCCTGAACGTCATCGACCTACTGGCCATCCTCCCTTACTACGTCACCATCTTCCTGACGGAATCCAACAAGAGCGTGTTGCAGTTTCAGAACGTGCGGCGTGTGGTTCAGATTTTCCGGATCATGCGAATCCTGCGCATTCTCAAGCTGGCCCGGCACTCCACGGGACTTCAGTCTCTCGGTTTCACCCTGAGGAGAAGCTACAACGAGCTGGGCTTGCTCATTCTTTTTCTCGCCATGGGTATCATGATCTTCTCCAGTCTGGTGTTCTTTGCCGAGAAGGATGAGGAGGACACAAAGTTTAAAAGCATTCCGGCTTCTTTCTGGTGGGCAACTATTACGATGACCACTGTAGGCTATGGAGACATCTACCCTAAAACATTGCTTGGGAAGATAGTCGGGGGTTTATGCTGCATAGCAGGAGTACTGGTAATAGCGCTCCCTATCCCCATTATTGTAAACAACTTCTCCGAATTCTACAAGGAGCAAAAAAGACAGGAAAAAGCACTTAAACGTAGAGAGGCCCTGGAGAGGGCAAAGAGGAATGGTAGCATTGTTTCCATGAACTTGAAAGAGGCTTTTGCCCGTAGTGCAGAACTGATGGATGTGGTGGTAGAAAAGAATGAGAGGCCTCATGATAACCACCTCTCACCGAGCCGTTGGAAATGGACTCCCAAGAGAGCCGCTTCAGAAACCAGCTCCAACCGTTCTTTCAATGGCCAGGACTTAGGATCTCCAAATAGGTGCCGAAACAGCAGCCCGCAAAAGTTAAACGTCCAGAAACTGGAGGAGATGTACACCCAAATGGCCAAGACCCAGTCACAACCAAACCTCAACCCTAAAGGTTCCAGGGTTGGAAAACAAAGGGACGAGATCGAGCTGGGAGCCATACAGGACCACGGTCCACCAATGCTGGGAACCGCAGACGGTGTAGGCGACATGAAAAGTTTGTCCAGCCTTGATAGTTACATCAGTTGTGCTACGGACTTCCAGGAGAATCAACGCTTCCCAGCAGTGGACCTTTGCCACAACGAAAGCAACCGGTTCTCACATAATCCAGCTATAGCTCAGCCTCTTCCCCAGCACTGTCTGGCAAAAACAGGCCGGCAAAGTACCGGTGCCCCTACGTTGACTCCCATCGCCATTCCCAAACCCTCAGAAAACGCAAGGAGATTCTTATTCTCTGGCAACGTCTCCAAAAGCCTTTTCTCCAAAGGAGGCTATCGGAACGAAAAGGAGCCCGGCCCGTCTCCGCTCTCAGACAACTCCGTCCTATCCGACCACTCTCTGCTGAGCCCCGAAGTCTCCGTCTACACCACAGCCAGCAGCAGGACGCCGCCAAAGTCCCCAGAGAGCGCCACCCTTGCCCCGAACGTCTTCACCTTCCACGACTCTTCCATCAGTAAATACATCGACGCCGACACGGATGACGACGAACACCTGCGTGACATCTCCGACGCCAGCCCCACGGATTGCCTGCTGAGCGGCTCCAGCCCCAAACGCAGCATCAACATCAACTACCAGAGAGCCGCCAACCATTTGGAAGCGGCTCAGAAAAAGCTGGGACAAAACTGTCTTTTCCCCCGGGAAGGAATTTGCGGGGTTCCTCACGAGAATCATGTTGGTCCAGAGATAGGACGTAGACAGAAGGGAGAAAGGGGGCGTCAAAATACTTTGGACAAAAGCCACTGAGGTCGAAGTGCACAAGTGCTTGTGACAAAGACACCCAACACTCAACAAGCCAGACAGACAAAAGGAGAGCAACCAAGTTCAAATGTTTTACAAATCACCTGAGCATGCCATTGGGTCATGGGCTCAGGGAGAACACGAGGGCCGAATACTCGGGGAGAAACACAAATTTCACTGCCCCTCTTTCGATTCATTCCAATCAAGAGGTCGTATTCCACAGCCTCCTAAAAAAGAAGCACCCCAATGTAGCCAGCAGGTCTGTTCAGTGATCCTCTTGAGTGCTTTTGAGAAAATCAAACTGGGTTCTGTGCGGTTGTTGAGGCTGACGGTTATCGCTACATTCTCCAGTAAGAACTGTCCAAGCGGAACTAGTCTCATAGTCTTTGGAGACACAGGAGAAGACTTAAAAAGCCTATAAGCTTCATCATGCCCTCCGTTCGCATACCCGGCCTTAGTCATTTGCATTTGTTGGGGACGTGCATGTCTGCATTCGCGCGTGTGCATGTGAGGACAACTGCTGATGGATGATCCGATGGTAATTCATGTATACAATACGCGTCCGAGATTGTCCAATCTGATTTATTTTTTTATAAAGATAAAATACCTTCGATATTGGCTATTTGATAGTCTGCTTTGTCATAATCATACGCGACAAGTAATCTCGCTTCAAGAATCGGCGTCACGGAACGTTGGCTTCCGATATTGGAGGTTACGGCCCATCATCCGCAGTATTTTGTCACATGACGTCGTAAGGAGGATGGAGAACGCTTACATCTTGCCAGGGGTTCATATTACATGGGCATCTCTGTGTCATTCGCCGGGTTTACATGGAGCCACGCATTCCGATTAGAATGAATCCCGATGACCAAACAGAATGAAAATGCTCCGTATAAATACCTCAATCGGAATGAAAATGCCAAGGGGTGGTATATTCCTTTTCCCAATCCGTGCGTCATGTTAACAGTCCAATCGAAATAGCCGGGCTGCATCCAGTCCGCGCATGATTTGCCTTGACATAAATGCGTCGCGACGTTGTAAGTTTACGCACTTTAAAATGTCGGTGTCTTACCAAGAGCTCATCTGCGATAGAAGAACTTATTTTACGTACTTGGAACTTGTTTTTAATCAAGATGTCGCTTGAATAAAAGTGTTACAACTATCACAACTTACAGTGCTGAATAGATGAATGAACTCCGTCTTGATCAATCACGTGATGTTTACATGGAACTCTACGTGTCCCACGGCTGATCGGATTAATTTAGTGGACTATGGAAACGGTAGATCGGAATAGATGTCACGTAAATAGGTGACCAGAAATCTTTATTTGGAATGATTTCAATCGTAATGACAAAAAAATTCTCCATGTAAACCCATGTAGAAGCCAATAACGTAATTACGGCCTACAACGTAATAAATTTGGCCTTTTTTTTTTAAATGTCATAGGCGCATAACGTAATAACTGACCAATAACGTAAAAAAAAAAATACTTCAATCAAAACTAAACATTACTATTAAGGAAGAAATAGAATGAGACAGCTCTTGTACTAATATCAAGAAAATGCTGGTGTGTCTAATGTTGTAGCCAGTAATGCGTACATTCAACCAACCGTCTATTAGTATTAAAAAACGACCAACTATTCATATAGTAATCAGCTAAACAATCTGGCATTTCCCCCTCATAAAATTAAAATTTTAGTAGCAAATGGTCAACATGCATTGGCCTTATTTTGTCCAAACGTGACCAAAGAGACTGGATGGAATTAACAATAGGTCATTTTGAGGGGGGACCTCGTTTGCTGCTTTGGTGCTTAAATCTCTACATAACCAAGTCATACTGTACATAAAGAAACTGCACACGAGTTGTAATTGACCAGCGCTAACACACCCACGGAAGGCGCACACAGCTTAACTTCAATATATGCAGTATCTAAATGCTTGGTTGCCATGGTGACGGGTACCGTTGCGCAGTCTTTTAATTGGGGTGGGAAGGTCTGACTGCATGTTACATATACAAGAGTGCACGGCGGCACACGGGAATGGTAGTTATGCATGGTAGTCACACGTCGACATCCGCCATCCACCACCCGTACTCATGACTCACGGATGCGACAAACATGAAAATGTCACGACCTCGCCCGTTAACACGTTTACAACCTCTCTTTGTAGCACATCGCGGATATGTGATGTTTTTTTTTTTTGTTACTGCATAACACAGCAACATTTAAGGGAATATACATATTATTATTATGAGAATAATATACATGCACTTTAATGTCTAATTTAAACGGAGGAAACAGTCATTGCGCATCTCGGTTGAGATGTGACATACTTGCCTTTTTAAACCCTTTAAGACTGAACCAAAACCTTGAAAGAAAAGCATCAAAATGATGAATTTGGAATTTCACAGATTCTAGTTTGACCTGCAGGAAAAATGGGGAGTCGTCCGTTTGTGATGGGTCACCGCAACGTTCACGAGTGGTTGTCGTTCATTCCTGTGTTTTCAAATTGTGTTTTGCATTGTAGCCAGAGAAGCCAGCGTGTGAAAGGAATTGCAATGAGGGTGTGAGTGTGTGTTCCAGCGAGGGAGAGTGTGACACTTAATAGAAAAGAATTTCCCAAATGAATGTATGCATGTCAGGGGATGCCTCCATTCGGCGTGTGAAATACCAAGAAGCACCCCAAAGAGATCACACAAATGCACCGTATTTATTTAAAAAAAAAATACTGTATACTAAAGATATATTCCACATCAGGATTTTGCTATTAATTCACTCCCAGCCATTTTCACTGAAGCAACCCCCTTCACTCCCGGCTGTTTTACTGGATTTGGACTGATGCGTACACAGAATATTCTGTTCTATTGCTATAAAAACATGGAACCAACCAAAATAAAGATTAGAGTCTCTTGTTTCATCAGGAAAAAAATTATATTTGTTCCTGTTTCCGTTAAATAGCAATTAGCATTAGAATATAGCTAAGTTTTATCATTATTCACAAACCTGTTGAAAACACTGGCAAAAGAGCTTATTGCAACATGGCCTTGGCAGATCTCTTATACTCTTCTGCCACCTGCTGGCCGTTTTTTGTAATAACTACCATTGCTTTAAGCGGCCTCTTCAGGTCAGAGGCTGCATCAAAGCCTTCTGTATGCTCTAGCATTAAAAAAAAAATCAAAAACAAAAAAAACTTAGGAGTGAAGGACGAAGTATTAAAAAACATATTTTTATGTTTTTGGGTTTGAATGTTAAATGGAATGGGAGGCGCATCAATTAGCATTATTAGGAAAAAACATTTTAACTGGCGGTAAATTACTTCATCCACATGCTCCATACTAGAGTAGATCCCATTTTTAATCCAATATTATATACATATAAACCCAAAATTTTTCATACAGCGGATGCATTTTGGCCTTCAATTATTTATTTTTTAAAGATAGATGGGACACAAAAAAAAAGATTTTTTTCCCCCTTTTTTTTTTTTGAAATATAGATTTTACACTTAATAAACTGTTTATTTCAGTTGTTTTTCTCACCACTGATGGGATTTTGTGATTTCCTAGGAAAGTTTTAGAAGTGATCTGGAGATGTGAAGACATGTACTGTACTTTTTTTTTTTTCTCAATCAACTGATCTTAAAATTTGGCCAGCGTATGAACAATCTTGGGCTTAACTGTAAATTCATGATTTAGCTCAATGATAAAAGACACAATCAAAAAAACTATTGCCATATATTACATCGGGTATAATTGTAACAGAATCTGAAATACTGGACAGTGATTTGAAAGAAGAATTCTTTAATGAACATATTTTAAAAAGAATGTCCTTTTCTTTTAGTCTTTTTAATTAATTCCAATCATATTTGATAAGGTGGTAATTGTACAAAAGTGAGAAAACTGACAAGATAAACATTAGCGATTGACTTGCATATTCAGCTCGGCGGTGCTGAATGGACCTTTAATTGGATTTTGCTTGAGGAACACGATTGCCCAACATTTCCTCGCCGTTGTTCAACCCCGCCACGTAAATCACATTGGCGTATATATGTCACACATAATTGGCTCAGTAATAACCTGCTGATTGCCAGTTGTGAGCGACATCATCATCAATATCAATCAATAAAATGGAAAGGGGGGGGGGGGGGGGGCTAAATCATGTGACTAAAGGTCAATCAGTATGGAGTACAAGCTGTCACCATTCATCATCTGTCCAGTCGTTTGGGCTTTCAATACAAAAAGGCTGTCAGGGAGCATTTTGGATGAAATATTTCAACGATGATGACAATCAATATTTTATGACTAGACAGGAAACGCCACAGTCGAGGTTTGTTCAACGTAATCGCGCAGAGAAATACAATACACAATATTGACAGGCAATGTTTTCTGGCAGGATTTTAAGAGGGTACCCAACAAAATGTTTCGCACTATCTAATGTATGTATTTTAAAATAACACGAGTGCAACAAACTGCATATATGAGGCAGATAGCTGATACATAAAACATTATATTTTGGTTTTGGCTTATTTCTGTTCTAGAAGATTTATTCAAAATATGTCATGTATTTTAATTTATTCATTGTATTTTTTGTATTTAATTATATTTATTAGGTTTCTATTCATTTGAGTGTCTTCTGGTGTGCTGGTCATTCGTGACATCAGTATTGGTGGATGGAAAGAAAAAGATACCTTGACTGTGATACTGTGATATGATTTTTTTTTTATCTTAAGACACTTTTCTGTATTTGGTGATCCTATAACAGCATACCTCGTGGTCCTCTGTTTACGATGGTTGCAGTAGTAAAATCATAATTTAAGTATTTTGTAGAAAAACACTTCCAGGCCATGAATAGAAAATGAGCTGGTAATCAAATGTCGTATCTCGGGACTCCCCAAAACTGAGGATAATTATTTGAGTGAACTCCGAATCACAACCAAATGACAATTTATTGACATTTTATAGCCAAAACGAAGAGCACAGATACCCCAAACGTCCCAACATGGCGCCCCCTGCTGTTTTGTAAGTGAATTTTGTTTTTGTTTAAGATTTTTATATTCGGAATAGTTTGCTGCTAGACGTAAATGGATGCAGGTATTTGCTGTACTGTCGTGAGTAGAAACCCCTCTAATGTATCACAGGGTTGGGGTCCATTCAGGGCATGTCATAAAAGCAAAGCGGTATCGGAGTATAAGGCCAATGAACAACTAGAACAAATTACAAAAAATATATTTTTCTACATTTAAAGCTCTCAGTGGAATTGACCCCAACCTTGCCTAAGCCATCGGTCTTTGTAAAGTCCACCAGGGAAATAGACAAAAGATAATCGGAAAGCTCTTATACAATGTTGTTTGTAGGTCCCCAGCTTGGTCCGTTTTGTACAAAACACACAAACAAAAACATTTCTACCTGTTGACTTTCTATGCTGTCGTTTCTGTATAAATGTTCTATCGTTCGGTGCATGTTGTAACTTTTTGGCGTTGCGGCTGCTTGTGACTCACAACGGAGCCATCCATGTTATTGTCTTGTAAGGAAGAAAAAAAAAAACCTGTGTCTCTACTGTATGTCTCGAGATGTTTCTATTTCTTATGAAAAGCGACGTTTCACCCTTGGATGACTCCAAAAGAAATAAAGCAGATCACTTTACATTTTGATTAAGAATGGCTGACTTTCATTATTCTTATGGTATTATGAAATGTGTCACGTGTGTCCGAATGATACTAACACGAACCAAATAAAAGGTTTATACTTGCAGACTTTTGTGCATTGGAGTGACTGAGGAGGAGGAGGAAGCTGGGGGGCCCAATATGCCTCCACACGCCTCGACATTGGGGCTTTCCCACAGCCTGTCACTGGAGACGCTTTGATGTGGCGTTTCAATTTAGCATCCAGTGTGCTAAACAATACAATGGGGCCATCTAGTGGTAGATAATGCCTTGTTGATAGCCACCAGCAGGTTCATGTCAAAGGTTGGTTTGGGAGAAAGAATTTCAAAAACGCAAATTGAAATGGTTTTAATTGCTCAGCCAGAAGCGTAGAAATGTTTACATTCACATAAAACTTTAACCTCGGATTATATTCTAGAAAATATCCAATAAAATATACCATTTTAAATTAATCAGTCTTAATAATACTGGTTCCCTTTAAAATCTGGCTAAAACACATTTCACACAATCGTGTATTCAGTATTTATACACACACACACGCACACACAAAACAAACATTAAAAATCCATCCTTTAAAAATGTGATGAGGCAGACTTTCTAACCACTTTTCCACCCAGCTTCCCTTTCAAAAAGAAAGCCTAAGTAAAATATATATGAATACTGTCACAAACTAGCATATTATGTGTGATGCATGTTCTGTTTTGCTAAACGTTGCTATTTCCGAGTGCTTTTGAACGCATCACGCGACTCGGTGGGAGGTGCGCAAGAAAAATTGAGAAGCGAACTGTGTGTATCTTTCTCTCACGCTCTTGTTTTCCTCGTTTGGGCCTTTAAAAAAAACACACATTTGAGAGACGTTAAAATATTTTAACTAACCGTTTTGACCCCATTAAAAAAAAAATATATATTATTATTTAACTCATTCTTATGTGACTCGAAAACATTGGACACACAGAGATAATATATATTGTATATTTCTTTCATTTTAAAAACCTACTATTAATTTCAATAATATGTAAAAATGTTCCATCACAACATACATTTGTTTATATAATCGTAGGTCTCGTAATCACTAATTACATTACATGGGTTGCGCCACATCCTACAAATGACTAAATATGCCCCTGCTTGAAAATGTTACACTGCAAACTTTTTAGTTGATTAGTAAGAGATCAAGTGGTTTGCCACTTTGGCATCCAGGGTCCATTTTGAACCCCTATATGGCCAGTAGAGATAATACTTGATCATTTGAACCACTGTACTATACTGACTTACCTGTCCTCCTCATCCATCTCGAGCACAGTTAGTTCAAACTGCACAAAATAATTCACACACAAAAGCTACTTCGGGAACATTTTAAAGGTTGGAAAAGGTCACCGATTTGCGAGGAGAGTCTGGACGTGTTACCTAATCGTGTCGCTTCTTCCTGGCGTTGTCATAGCCACGGGTGATAATAAGAGCTGGGAGTGCCCACAGAGAATCCATGATAATAACATTAATTATGAACATGTTCTGCAATAACGGGCCTCACAATGGACATTGAAATAACCACGTAATGGCACCATTTTCTCTCGCAATAAGGACAAAAGGAGAAAATGAAGGTCAATTTGATAAGGTACCTCACTACATTAGCGATGGCCTTTGGCATCTACATTGTTTTTAAGGCCAAGATAGGTTTTCTTATCTGTGCAGGTATTAGGTGAGCTTGCGCCACTCGCAAACGATAAAAGTAAAGAAAAAAGGAAGGGGAAGGTTAATTTCTGAAAAATGTAATTATTATTTTTACATTTTGACAGAAATTAGAAGTGATGATTGAATTTTCTATAGAATTAAAAAAAAAAAAAAAAAAGATAAAAGCTAATGAGACAAGGCATCAACAAGCTGCCATCGGAGAGACGTGAGGTTCAGTGGGTCACCACCGTCTCTATGGCAACAACACAGCTAAAAAGTCACTGTGCGTTTGCTCAAAACTGATGAGCATTATCGAGCGCCTCTCGGCTGATCTGCTCGCCGTGCGTGTGCCTCAACCGTGTGAAAAGGGCAAATTAATGAAACTCCCGTGGCTTGAGCTTATTCATTCAAAAATTCCAACAGTGTGGACAGTGACGGCCAAACTGAAATGTGTGTGAAGGCCAGAAAAATTGTAAAAATAAAAAATAAAAAAAAACTATTCATATACTATTTTTCCACTACTGTGATGATTTTTTGAAGGCGAATCTGATCATTTGAAGTCGCATTTACAGTTCAAATTAAAAAAAATAAGTACACTTGTCATTCAATTAATTAAAATTCTGTCAATTCAGATTCCAATTAGCCTAAATGAGGCTTGCATGTTGAATGTAATAAACTCATGTTAATATTTTTCATTTACAAAAATGCACAAAATATAAAGCCATTATAGAGGATGTCAACAAAAAAATATTTACTCTCACTGCCCACTTTGCATATATTTTTTGCTTAGACCGTTTTATTTTATTCTATAAATTATCTTAAATCTAATGTCTTTTTTTTTTTTTTTTTTAACCTATCATGGCCAGTCAGAGTCAAATTTTGGAGGGACACCCTACACATATATCAAAAAGGGGGGAGAGACCACAACTTAGTAAATAGTCTGGCGATCTTTACGACTACTAAATAAGGACTCACTGGTCCGATTACATACGGATATGGCTCACATGCCAAACGCTGCGGGTAAAACAACGGCACCAGTGTTGGGAGCGAAAACAATCCTTCTTGAGGTGCAATACCAAAGAGGTTTACAGTTCGAAAAAACAATCTGCTTATGCTCTTAAACTGCTCACAAAAAAAGTGTCACTTTTTACACACTTCAATTTTAAATTGCAAAAACTATATCATATGAGGTTGAAAACAACCTCAACATCTTTATGTGGATTTTTTTTTTTCACGCTTACTCAGTGGCTCATTACATTTTGGATTACATTACAGAACCAAATTTAAACCATTAATCGGTTTTATGCGTTTTCGGTACTTTTAATACTCCACAGGGAACAAAAGCCGGCCAATTAATTCAGTAATGAAGGGTCCGGTGCAAGAGTTTGAGTGACACTATCAGAGGTTTTAGTATAGCATGTGTTGATTGTTGTAAACATAAACTACCCTGTGTTGCTGTTCTGAAGGCAATTTTGCACTCCCGCCCTGAAAAAAAGGGTAGTAATGGCAGATGCTACTGTTCGCAAAAAAAAAAAACATTATTGACTGAAACACTTGAACTCTGTTGCTAACCAAAACAGCAGCAAGTATGAAGTCATATTGTAAATTAGTTCACTACCTGGTATTTAAGATGACTTGTGACGCCCCTTCAGTCGACTCATGGCACACAGAGTCTTGCTTTGTTTGGAGGACCAAAACTGCCAAAATTTAAAATAAATATATGATTAAATAAATAAATGAATACAACTGCAAATAAAAACGGATATAAAAAATATTATTCAAAAATTAAATGCACATAATAAATACATAAATAAATAAATATATATATATATATATATATATATATATATATATATATATATATAAGTAAATTAAAAAAATAAAAACAAGGTTAAAAAAATCTAAATCAAAATAAATACAAAAATAAATATATAAATAGAATTAAATATGAATCAATAAATAAACTTCTGCTCCCACATTTATTAATTTCATGCTGCAGGCGCTCTGTCAGCACGAAATATTATTCAAATGAGGGGGCGGTCCAAAGCTCGTGTCTTGGGTTGGCTCTGCCATTCATTTACTTGTTTAGTCATTTATTTATTTATTTTAAATTTGGGCAGTTTTGGTCCTCTAGCTTTGGGACCCAACTGGATGTTACCGTTGGCCCTGACCGGGATTTGAACCCAGATCTCTGTGTCCAAAGTAAATGGTGTTACCCACCCAAATTGGATAATGAACCCAATTTAGGGTAAAAGTAAACCAATCTGTTCAAAATCCACAGCTAGCAAGCGAATGGGAGCACTTTTTTTTGGTGTGTTTAGGTTCCACTGCAACAAAACGTGAAAATGTGTATTTGTGAATAACAAGTCACATGTTGTTGTGTTTTGGGTTTAAGTCCTTGTGATGATGTCAATTGCTATGGTGCTGTATTTGTTATATAGGCCTTTATTCTGTCATATAGAATGGAGCATGACCCTCGCTGGAGTTGCCCATAGCAATAATAAACGGCCTGGCTGGTCTAAGCACATATTGCGTTTCACGTGTACGTGTAGAAAGCTGGTGACCTCTCCTTACAAAGACATTCTATGTTATTTTCCTTAGCACTGGTACAAATGTATACAGTACATTGACAGCTTAGAGTAGCAGTAATGAGGCGCTCAAAGTATTTCTTCTAATCTGGGAGGAGGGTGTTTAAAACCAGCAGGATGGAAGCTGAGGGCCACAAACGGCTCAAACAGCAGCTCGGCTGTCCGCATGAACTCACCCGGCCGTTTGTGAGCGTGAGCGAGAGTCAAGCCGAGCAACCATGATATTCTTCATGGACCTGCAGATGATGCTGCTGGACATCGTTTACTTCATCCTGCGCAACACCGTGCGGGCCGTGCTGCGGCCGCGCATCAAGCCCATCGACGGCGAGCTGGTGCTGATCACCGGGTCGGGAGGAGGCCTGGGTCGCCTCTTCGCCCAGGAGTTCACCAAGCGAGGCGCCGAGGTGGTGCTGTGGGACGTGGACGGCGCGGCTAACGAGCGCACGGCCAAGCTGGTGCGCGATTTGGGCGGCGAGGCGCACGCCTATACCGTGGACGTCACCAAAAGGGAGGACGTGTATCGCTACGCGGATGTGGTGCGGAAGGACCTGGGCCGGGATGTCACCATGCTGGTGAACAACGCCGGAGTGGTGGCCGGCCAGCGAGTGCTGGACTGTCCGGACGAGCTCATCGAGAAGACCATTAAGGTCAACTGTCTCGCACTTTTCTGGGTAAGGAAAACCTTTGTTAAGTTATTAAATGTTTTTCTATCTAATTTTGTATCTATCTCTCTCTCTATATATATAATTCTAATAATCTATATCTAATATAAACAAAGCAGCAAAATCTACCCTTTTTTATCTATCTCAGGGGGCGGCCATTTTGCCACTTGCTGTCGACTGAAAGTGACATCATAGTTGCTCAGGTAACAAGTACTGTACAACCAATCCCGGCTCAGCTTGCGAACGTCAAATGACCAAAGCCAGAAAACAGGTGAGCCGTGATTGGTCATTACCTGAGCCCTGAACAATAGTGAAGTCACTTTCGGTCGACGGCAAGTGGCAAAATGGCCGCCCATGAGATGGATAAATATGGGTAAATGTTGCTGCTTTTTCTACAAATTCCACAAATGCAATACTAATTAGAATGTGGGGCTGCATAGAACATATTATTTTAAAACAAATTTGGGGGTTGACTTCCCTTTTAAAAGCCAGCACGCCATCAAATTAATTACCACAGTTGCTTTGATGCGGGGGGTGTCAAACCATCGGTAGTTTCAATCTGGGCCGTGAGGACAGAACAAAAATTGCAGTTAAAAAAATAATAATTAACTGATGTTGCTAATTTTGTCCACTGGAGGGCGCACTGACGACAATTTAAAAGACATTCTGAAATTTTGCTTTTACGGCAAAAGTTGTGCGTTCATTTTTGTTAAGAAATGTCATATTCATCACCAATAAGATAATGATGCGAATATTTTCAGAATGTACGTGTAATTATTTGCACACAAAACAACAACAGGAAATACTTTTGACCTGACATTTATAGCTTATTAGGTCACATACTGGTCCAGCCCACCTGGTGTTATTATTTGCACACACAAAAATAATACATTTGGCCTGTCGTTATTTATAGCTTATTCGGACACATACTGGTCCGGCCCACCTGAGATCACAGTAGGGTTTAAGTGGCCCCTGATTTCAAATGAGTTTCACACCCCTGCTTTAATGTATTTAATCATGAAAATGTCAGGCAAAAAAAAAGTTAACCCCTTCAGACCCTTTTGGGGAGTGTTATCTCATGTTTTTATTTGTTATAGTGGACGCCAGGATAGTATGGCTGTAACGTGTTGTAAACATACCAAGCTTTTCTGTAAATTTTTTTGAACATGAACATCATGCAAATCAACTTGTGATTGTGATTGGTTAGCTAGAATCTAATCATGAACCAGAAGTGTTGACATCATCCAAATTATGCGTTTTTATTGGTTTGGACATGCAAATACGTTATGTCCACTGCAATCATCTATGGGTCCAAAGGGGGATATTGTTTCGTTTTTTGCAACAAAGAAAAACTTGTAAATTACTAAATGCATTTTTATCCTCATCTATTGGCACACAGCAGTGTATTGTCGCTAAAAAATAAAGCACACTAACACGATCCCTTTACAGCATTGCTCACAATCCTCTTAATGCGAAGCTGCTCATTGCAACAAAAGCGCCCTTTATGTTGCGTGTGAATATTACGTACTTCGGCATCACTCTGCGTTTGTGTGCCAGACAGTGAAGGCCTTCCTGCCGCAGATGAAGGCCCGGGATCACGGCCACATCGTGACCATCGCCAGCGTGCTGGGCCTCTTCAGCACAAGCTGCGTTGAGGTGATGCAGGATTGAAGGCCGACCTGCAACATTTTCAACGTTGATCACAAATAAAGCGATCATAGATGTTTTTCCCAGACAAATCCAGCATAAATGGATGTGTTTGTTGCACCTGAGACAGGACTACTGCGCCAGTAAGTTTGCTGCGGTGGGTTTCCATGAGTCTCTGGCTCACGAGCTGCTGGCTGAGGACGTGAAGGGCGTGAAGACAACTCTGGTGTGTCCTTACATCGTGGATACGGGCATGTTTGAAGGCTGCAAGATAAGGTGTGCCAACATTATTGCTAAGTTCATATAAGTCAGTGTAGGAAAACAGGGGTTGACAAATGTTGAAAATTTAAAAAAAAATAAACCCAAAAAATCTGTGATCATATTTGACTTATAAATAAAATTTTGTTGACTGTCAACC